>NC_143046.1:79800000-79812500 GCF_057628025.1 Oncorhynchus mykiss
GACCGAACAAGCAGCCACGAAACGACGCGTGTCATGCTCCCGGGTGGGCCACCAAAAACGCTGGCGAATGGAAGCAAGCGTACCCCGAACGCCAGGGTGGCCGGCTAACTTGGCAGAGTGAGCCCACTGAAGAACGGCCAGACGAGTAGGAACGGGAACGAAAAGAAGGTTCCTGGGACAAGCGCGCGGCGACGGAGTGTGAGTGAGCGCTTGTTTTACCTGCCTCTCAATTCCCCAGACAGTCAACCCGACAACACGCCCCTCAGGGAGAATCCCCTCGGGGTCAGTGGAGGCTACTGAAGAACTGAAGAGACGAGACAAAGCATCAGGCTTGGTGTTCTTAGAGCCCGGACGATAAGAAATCACGAACTCGAAACGAGCGAAAAACAGCGCCCAACGCGCCTGACGCGCATTAAGTCGTTTGGCAGAACGGATGTACTCAAGGTTCCTATGGTCAGTCCAAACGACAAAAGGAACGGTCGCCCCCTCCAACCACTGTCGCCATTCGCCTAGGGCTAACCGGATGGCGAGCAGTTCGCGGTTACCCACATCATAGTTACGTTCCGACGGCGACAGGCGATGAGAAAAATACGCGCATGGGTGGACCTTGTCGTCAGAGAGGGAGCGCTGAGAAAGGATGGCTCCCACGCCCACCTCTGACGCGTCAACCTCGACAACGAACTGTCTAGAGACGTCAGGTGTAACAAGGATAGGAGCGGATGTAAAACGATTCTTGAGGAGATCAAAAGCTCCCTGGGCGGAAACGGACCACTTAAAGCACGTCTTGACAGAAGTAAGGGCTGTGAGAGGAGCTGCCACCTGACCGAAATTACGGATGAAACGACGATAGAAGTTCGCGAAGCCGAGAAAGCGCTGCAGCTCGACGCGTGACTTAGGGACGGGCCAATCAATGACAGCTTGGACCTTAGCGGGATCCATCTTAATGCCTTCAGCGGAAATAACAGAACCGAGAAATGTGACGGAGGAGGCATGAAAAGTGCACTTCTCAGCCTTCACAAAAAGACAATTCTCTAAAAGGCGCTGGAGGACACGTCGAACGTGCTGAACATGAATCTGGAGTGACGGTGAAAAAATCAGGATATCGTCAAGGTAAACGAAAACAAAGATGTTCAGCATGTCTCTCAGGACATCATTGACTAATGCCTGAAAGACAGCTGGAGCGTTAGCGAGGCCGAAAGGAAGAACCCGGTATTCAAAGTGCCCTAACGGAGTGTTAAACGCCGTCTTCCACTCGTCCCCCTCCCTGATGCGCACGAGATGGTAAGCGTTACGAAGGTCCAACTTAGTGAAAAACCTGGCTCCCTGCAGGATCTCGAAGGCTGAAGACATAAGAGGAAGCGGATAACGATTCTTCACTGTTATGTCATTCAGCCCTCGATAATCTATGCAGGGGCGCAGAGACCCGTCCTTCTTCTTGACAAAAAAAAACCCCGCTCCGGCGGGAGAGGAGGAGGGGACTATGGTACCGGCGTCAAGAGCTACAGACAAATAATCTTCGAGAGCCTTACGTTCGGGAGCCGACAGAGAGTATAGTCTACCCCGGGGGGGGGGTGGTTCCCGGAAGGAGATCAATACTACAATCATACGACCGGTGTGGGGGAAGAGAGGTGGCCCTGGACCGACTGAACACCGTGCGCAGATCGTGATATTCCTCCGGCACCCCTGTCAAATCACCAGGCTCCTCCTGTGAAGAAGAGACAGAGGAAACAGGAGGGATAGCAGACATTAAACATTTCACATGACAAGAGACGTTCCAGGAGAGGATAGAATTACTAGACCAATTAATGGAAGGATTATGACAAACTAGCCAGGGATGGCCCAAAACAACAGGTGTAAAAGGTGAACGAAAAATTAAAAAAGAAATGGTTTCACTATGATTACCAGAAACAGTGAGGGTTAAAGGTAGCGTCTCACGCTGAATCCTGGGGAGAGGACTACCATCCAGGGCGAACAAGGCCGTGGGCTCCTTTAACTGTCTGAGAGGAATGTCATGTTCCCGAGCCCAGGTCTCGTCCATAAAACAGCCCTCCGCCCCAGAGTCTATTAAGGCACTGCAGGAAGCTGACGAACCGGTCCAGCGTAGATGGACCGACAAGGTAGTGCAGGATCTTGAAGGAGAGACAGGAGTAGTAGCGCTCACCAGTAGCCCTCCGCTTACTGACGAGCTCTGGCCTTTTACTGGACATGAAGTGACAAAATGACCAGCGGAACCGCAATAGAGACAGAGGCGGTTGGTGATTCTCCGTTCCCTCTCCTTAGTCGAGATGCGGATACCTCCCAGCTGCATGGGCTCAGCACCCGAGCCGGCAGAGGAAGATGGTAGTGATGCGGAGAGGGAGGCGACGGAGAGCGCGAGCTCCTTTCCACGAGCTCGGTGACGAAGATCAACCCGTCGCTCAATGCGAATAGCGAGTTCAATCAAGGAATCCACGCTGGAAGGAACCTCCCGGGAGAGAATCTCATCCTTTACCTCTGCGCGGAAACCCTCCAGAAGACGAGCGAGCAAGGCCGGCTCGTTCCAGCCACTGGAGACAGCAAGAGTGCGAAACTCAATAGAGTAGTCTGTTATGGATCGATTGCCTTGACATAGGGAAGACAGGGCCCTGGAAGCCTCCTCCCCAAAAACAGATCGATCAAAAACCCGTATCATCTCCTCCTTAAAGTCCTGATACTGGTTAGTACACTCAGCCCTTGCCTCCCAGATTGCCGTGCCCCACTCACGAGCCCGTCCAATAAGGAGAGATATGACGTAGGCGACACGAGCAGTGCTCCTGGAGTAAGTGTTGGGCTGGAGAGAAAACACAATATCACACTGGGTGAGGAACGAGCGGCATTCAGTGGGCTCCCCAGAGTAACACGGCGGGTTATTGATTCTGGGCTCCGGAGATTCGAAAGCCCTGGAAGTGGCCGGTGGATCGAGGCGGAGATGGTGAACCTGTTCTGTGAGGTTGGAGACTTGGGTGGCCAGGGTCTCAACGGCATGTCGAGCAGCAGACACTTCCTGCTCGTGTCTGCCTAGCATCGCTCCCTGGATCCCGACGGCTGAGTGGAGAGGATCCGAAGTCGCTGGGTCCATTCTTGGTCGGATTCTTCTGTTATGGTGAGTGAATGAGGACCCAAAAGCGAACTAACTTAAACAGAGCTTCTTTAATAACCAAACATAGGTAGGCTCAGATAGACCGGCAGATTCCGACAGGACAGGACAAGGTTACAGCAAACATGACGATAGTCTGGCTCAGGCATGAAACACAACAAACAAGAATCCGACAAGGACAGGAACAGAAACAGAGAGAGATATAGGGACCTAATCAGAGGGAAAAAGGGAACAGGTGGGAAACGGGGTGAATGGGTAGTCAGAGGAGACAAGGAACAGCTGGGGGAAAGCGGGGGAGAAAAGGTAACCTAACAACGACCAGCAGAGGGAGACAGGGTGAAGGGAAGGGAAAGGACAGAGACAAGACACAACATGACAGTACATGACAATACTGCTGTTACTGGAGTGGATCACCTTTAAGCTGAGAGAGAGCCCTGACTGACTGTGCAAGGACTACTGACGTTAAGATGTGTTATGACAGCCTATGACGGTCTTGGTCCTGGATTGTCAAAGGTTTGTCTTAGACACACAGTCATATCAATATAGACATACTGTGCATGTCGGTCCTTGATCGTTTTAAGCCAACATGTCGGTCTTCTCTGACCCTAACCAGGACAAGAGCTCTGTCACACCAATATGTCCTCTTGGGGATAATAAAGTAATCTCTCTCTCTTTATTGATCTCCAACATAGCCTCTCCCTAAAAACCAACGATCCCCTGCCTAGAATTCCTTTCTTCCCACCTGTCAGACAGACAGAAGTTTTCCAGCTCCAGTAATGTGATAAGAGACTGTTTACATCGGTGCTGCATCTCCCCTTCGCTCCCTGAATATACACTCTCTCTTCTGTTCACTCTGCAGTCTAATGAGAATTGTCTGAATCTGGTTACTGTAATAAAATCAACAGCCTACTGTTCCGGCCGGCTGGCAGGCAGGCATGTAGCTAGCTAACTATCTCCGGTCATTTGTCCAGCCCCAGTGCATGATTCTCAAATGGTACACTATTCCCTACATAGTGCACAACTTTTGAACAGAGACCTAAATGGGGAATAGAGTTCCATTTGGGACGCAGATAGTGGGGCGACTGTCAACCGCTGAGCATTTGATTAGACAGAGTTTGATGAAGCATTTGATGACATACTCTCTGTCCTTCTTTTGTTCTTTTCCTCCTGGTATTTACAACAGCACATAGCGGAGACATACAGAAGCCACTGACCAAGATCACATGGAAAAGATGCAATGAAATATGTGTTTAGTGAGGTCTTTTCATTGAATCACAATGGGACGCAGTCATGCGTTTTAACAGTAACTGTGTCGGTATTTGTATTTTTTAAATATTTAACCTTTATTTAACTAGACAAGTCAGTTAAATAGGAACAAATTCTTATTTACAATGACTACCCACCCCAGCCAAACCCAGACGACGCTGGGCCAATTGCGCCACCCTTTGGGAATCCGAATCATAGCCGGTTGTGAAACAGCCTGGATTTGAACCAGGGTGTCTGTAGTGATGCTTCAAGCACTGAGATGCAGTGCCTTCGACCGCTGTGCCACTCGGACGCCCCCGAGGATGGGCAAAAAGTAATGGCTGGAAGGGAATAAATTGAATAATATTGAACACTTCAGACACGTGGTTTCCATGTAGTTGGCGCTAATCCATTCACTCCATTCCATTATGAGCCGTCCTCCCCTCAGAAGCCTGGTTTCCATATTCTCTAAGGGTTACATCTCATACAGGAAGGCGAGTAAGAAGTATTTCTACTAGAGATTTATTTCCAGGCCAGATTGCGTCTCAGTGGTGGAGCTGAGAAAAGCAGGGTTGTGTGTGAGCGAGGATGCAGTCTGCAGAGAGTAGGTGGATGGGTAGACACACACACACAATCACACACACACACACACTAGAGATGTATAGTATTATGTAAGAGTTTGTTAACTGTTGTGTACGTGGGTAGGAGGGAAATACATTCAAAATCCCACGAGTACAAGCACATTCACAGGCACATTCACAGGCACACACAGAGATTTGAGCTCCAAATTGCTTGTTGTTTGGTATTTCCATATGCAGTGAATGGGTTGGTGGTGCACTGCACACCTAGAACAGAGAGGGGAGAAGAGAACTACACCAACTGGCCAACTACACCAAGAGGGACTTCCAGTTGAATGAATTAGGCCAAACAAGGGCTACCGCACAGAGCAAAGTGTGCCACTGTCGCTATCAGCATTTGCCAGGTAGGGCAGAGACCACAAACACACCCACACCTGAGTGTTTCACCTGAGTGCTTGTCATGCACAGGTTGAGCCCCAGACGTAAATATTGTTTGTCTGCCAGGAGGGTTTGTTTGTGTGTTTGTGTAGATTTTGGAGCTCATCTCTAACAAATCAGATGTTTTGGCAGGCAGCCATATGCATTCCTCAGATGAGACGAGCTGCTCTTGCTTTCGCTGGTGGCCTAAATCACAGCCAAATGAATCTACTGAGAACGACATACTACAGCACAACTGCAAATCTCCTGAGCTGTTTTCCCATAACTGCAGAGTTCCTGTGGAGTGTACGGTACCTCAGTAAAATAAGCACGGTACTGTAGGACTGCATATCATAACACTGGCTTTAGTGAGGAAATGGCTCTCTTGTTAGTGTCAAATCTAACAATATCATACTGTCAACGATGAAATAAGATAGAGAAATAATGTCAGAGAAATCTGGAGAAATCTATGAGAGAGAGAGAGAGAGAGAGCGAGAGAGAGAAATATGGAGAGAAATATATATATATATATAGAGAGAGAGAGAGAGAGCAAAAGAGAGAGCGCAAGAGAGAGAAATATAGAGAGAGCAGGAGCTAATGCTTCATATTTGACTGTGAGGCTGTGTGTCAGGTTTTAGGTGTCAGTGTGACTGGTGTGTATCAGGTTTTAGGTGTCAGTGTGTCAGGGTTTGGGTGTTAGTGTGACTGGTGTATTCACAGTGGTCCAGCCTATCAGACACGTTCAGACCTAACCCTCTTTTAATATATCACAGGAAACTAGGTGGTGAAGCAATCATCCAAGATGGCGTAGCAGTCAGACGTCTTTGTCTTCGTCTTGTTGTGCCCCATGTATATATATTTTTTCTTCGCATATATTTTACAAATATTTTCTTAACCTCAACTTCAACATACTCTCCAGCAATCCGCCTCACCCAATGTGGTATGGATCTGCTATTTTCTTTACTTTTGAACCGGAACCCCCAACAGGGGCTCACCAGCTAACTAGCTACTAGCTAGTAGTCAGCTAGCCACTGCTAGAGGTCATCAGCTAACCTTTAGCCCAGACAACTCCTGCCAGTCTGCACAGAACAGGCTGCTACACTTAACACCTGGTAATTCTGGCATTTTACTCCTCATGTTAAACCAGTTAGTCATTTACCACCAACAACAACAGTGGCTCAACAATAGAAATAGTATCACTAGAACGGACGTAGCCCCTCAGACCACTGCAGTTTGACTGCAATCATCATGAGTGATTCTGTACTGAACAAATATAGAAACGCAACATGTAAAGTGTTGGTCCCATGTTTCATGAGCTGAAATAAAAGATCCCAGAAATGTTCCATACACACACAAAGCTTATTTCTCTCAAATGTTGTGCACAAATGTATTTACATCCCTGTTAGTGAGGAGTATTTCTGTCTGTAATAAAGCCCTTTTGTGGGGGAAAAAGTCATTCTGATTGGCTGGGTCTGGCTCCCCAGTGGGTCTGTGCCCTCCCAGGCACCAGTCACACTGGCTGCTCTCCTGCTCAGTCATGTGAAATCCATAGATTACTGACCAATGAATTTATTTAAATTGACTGATTTCCTTACATGAACTGTAAAATATTTGAAATTGTTGCATGTTGCGTTTATATTTTTGATCAGTAGGCTATAGATTCAACAATGATTGACACTTCATACACTTCTGTCAGGTATACACACACATTGCATATTTATTTCCAGTTTGAGTACAATACAAAAATATTGGTTAAATAAAAGCTCTGTGTTGAAACATTAAGCATTTTGTTCATTTCAAAATATAGTAACAAAATAGAGTATAATATTTTTATGTTTTACAAAAGCTTTGAATCTTCATTCCTGCCGACATGTGTGTTTAAAAGCCTTTCATTTTCGGAAAGCAGATACTAATTTGCATAACACACTATTCCAATCTAAGCTAATTCTATTTTGAATACATTTAGCAGAGCACTTAGTAAAGCAACTCCTGCCCATAACACACAGCAGAGGAATCTAATTATTGGTTGCAAAATTCTAGTAACTTTCTAAATATTCCCAGATTTTCCAGAAATCCCAGTTGGTAGATTGCCGAATCCGTAAGGAATAAGCAAGAAATCCAGAATCCTCCAAGGATTTTTGGAGAACCTGGGGATTTTGTAAATTACCGTAACCCTAAATCTGCTACGGTACATTATAATATTCCGACCTAGCCTGTTGCCAGTGTCTGCTTAGCTAACATTTCACTCCTTGAAGGCTAGTCCGTGTCAAGGAGTGTAGCTATAAAGACTGGCAAACTGTGACCTTCATCCCCCACCACTATCCGTCTCCTATCCTTGATTCCCAGATCCTTCAAGAGGAGCACTTCTTTAGGTTCAAGTGAAAGTCCACATGTATGACTACAGACAAACAGTTCATGGCTGGTTAGGCATTTGAACCTGTGTCCATTGTGAAAGGGTGTATATGTGTCTTACTCAATATAGCAGTGCAAGAAGCAGAGTTGGCAGGTAGGCCCACTGTAGCCATTGCTACTCAAAAGAATGCAGCATATTACCATGTGGTATAAGTATGGTGATATTTTGTGCTATATATTGTATTTAAGTTTAACATTCCTTTAAAAGCCTCCTAAGAGCTAGATATGTTGGATAAATATATTGAAGAAGCGCATTGCATAAGTTGTTTATAGATAACAGTAGACTGGTATAAATATTCAGTTCAAATCCAGCATACACTCAACTGTAATACTATGTATGCCTTCAATACAGTTTTGTACAAGTAGGGCCGGCACTTTCCTTCTATTTTTCCTTAAGAATAAAGTTGTTCAGTCATTTAACGTTCACGATGACAGACGAAGACAGCCCTCTGAGACCTTCCCAGACAGAGAACAGACACAGATTATACTTCAACATTCTGAGACGAGACAGGCTTCAGTCGAACTAACACACGCTGTCCCCCACTCCCAACAAAAGCTAACTGTTCAGACGTAATCAAATTTAAAACATCGGCAAGCTATTTGTGGGTTATAACCTCGTAAAGACGTGTGTGATAAAAGGCTAATAGAATAACTGGATTTGGTCTCCATTTCCCTAGCAAACCTTAGGTCAGTAAAACACACATACAGGGACAAATAGAAAAGTGAATGAATGACAGAGGTCCACACTGGACCGCAAGATCAGTGGGAGTGAGGAGAGGGAGGAGAGAGAGGGAGGGGGGAGGAGGAGGAGGGAGGAGGAGAGAGGGAGGAGAGAGAGGGATGAGGGAGGAGGAGGAGGGAGGAGGAGAGAGGGAGGAGGAGGAGGGAGGAGAGAGGGAGGGAGGAGGAGGAGGAGAGAGGGAGGGGGAGGAGGGAGTAGGAGAGAGAAGGAGGGGGGAGAGGGAGGGGGGAGGAGGAGGAGAGAGAGGGAGGGGGGAGGTGGAGGGGGGAGAGGGAGGAGAGAGAGGGAGGAGAGAGAGGGAGGGGGGAGGAGGAGGGAGATGGTAGAAAGAGAGAGAGAGGAAGAAATAGAGGGGGAGAAAGGGAGGAGGAGGAGGGAGATGGTAGAAAGAGAGAGAGAGGAAGAAACAGAGGGGGAGACAGAGGGGAGATAGAAACAGAGGGGGAGAGAGAGGGGAGATAGAAACAGAGGGGGAGAGAGAGGGGAGATAGAAACAGAGGGGGAGAGAGAGGGGAGATAGAAACAGAGGGGGAGAGAAAGGGGAGATAGAAACAGAGGGGGAGAGAGAGGGGAGATAGAAACAGAGGGGGAGAGAAAGGGGAGATAGAAACAGAGGGGGAGAGAGAGGGGAGATAGAAACAGAGGGGGAGAGAAAGGGGAGATAGAAACAGAGGGGGAGAGAGAGGGGAGATAGAAACAGAGGGGGAGAGAGAGGGGAGATAGAAACAGAGGAGGAGAGAGAGGGGAGATAGAAACAGAGGGGGAGAGAGAGGGGAGATAGAAACAGAGGGGGAGAGAAAGGGGAGATAAAAAGAGAGCGCGAGCGAGCAACAGAGAACGAGAGGGGGAAAAGTCAAGGTTGAGAGGTTCATTGCGTCATTTTAAGAATCTGCTCAAAAAAGGCCCCTCTCCCATAACAGCGGCTATTTCCATCTTATAATCTGGGCCCTGCTGAACATTACGTATAAAAAACAAAGTAAATTTGGCATCTAGAACACTCTGTGGTCCAAGAAAAAGTCAGGGGCCATAGTACAAGGCTTTATAATTGCTATATTCACCAAACGGTTTAACTGTGCCAAGGGATCATTACGAAAGTGTTCAAATATAGCATAGAACCTTGAGAAAGGGAAGCATATGGTTGAAACATGCCTACAGTACAGTACAGTAAAGTACAGTAAAGTAAAGTACAGTACAGTAAAGTACAGTAAAGTAAAGTACAGTACAGTACAAGTAGGATGTATATTTGGACAGTCAGAAGTGGGACATCCTGTATACCATTACTGACTGACTTGCTTAATCATCATCAGTATGTGTTAGATTTGAGTTGACTCATGATAGAACAGATATTGTGTTTCGGGGGACATGAGAACATCTTGCATCTAGAATGTCAACTATTGCTGATCTTTGAAGTGCTAGGCTGTCATTAACTCAGTGCTACAATTGATAAGGGTCATCTGTGCAAAAGGCATCATGTACAGGTGAAAAATAAAGCTCTAAAAACATCTTACACTCATCCAAGAAGAAAAAGCATAATGTTATTTATCAGGGTTAAAGGCAGTTTGAAAAAGCATAATGTTATTTATCAGGGTTAAAGGCAGTTTAAAAAAGCATAATGTTATTTATCAGGGTTAAAGGCAGTTTAAAAAAGCATAATGTTATTTATCAGGGTTAAAGGCAGTTTGAAAAAGCATAATGTTATTTATCAGGGTTAAAGGCAGTTTGAAAAAGCATAATGTTATTTATCAGGGTTAAAGGCAGTTTAAAAAAGCATAATGTTATTTATCAGGGTTAAAGGCAGTTTAAAAAAGCATAATGTTATTTATCAGGGTTAAAGGCAGTTTAAAAAAGCATAATGTTATTTATCAGGGTTAAAGGCAGTTTAAAAAAGCATAATGTTATTTATCAGGGTTAAAGGCAGTTTAAAAAAGCATAATGTTATTTATCAGGGTTAAAGGCAGTTTAAAAAAGCATAATGTTATTTATCAGGGTTAAAGGCAGTTTAAAAAAGCATAATGTTATTTATCAGGGTTAAAGGCAGTTTAAAAAAGCATAATGTTATTTATCAGGGTTAAAGGCAGTTTAAAAAAGCATAATGTTATTTATCAGGGTTAAAGGCAGTTTAAAAAAGCATAATGTTATTTATCAGGGTTAAAGGCAGTTTAAAAAAGCATAATGTTATTTATCAGGGTTAAAGGCAGTTTAAAAAAGTGTTATCCACACCAGTCTTTAAAATGGCAGCAAACCATGATAGGTATTTTTGGTATATGACAGATCACACTCAGTTAGTTATCTAAGTTATCTAAGACCATGTAAGCATCATTTCACCCCTTAAATAAAGGCAATCCACCTCCTTATCCCACATCACCTCCGCTCCCTACTCCAACATTATGCTAAGTGTTTGGTGGCCATTAGCTACTGTAGTAGTGTGAATAGGAGTGTGGAGCGCTGTTCTCTGTGAAGTGCTGCCAGCCTGTGTGATAGAGGAGCTGAATTGGCCTGACTGTGTGAGAACAGCTGAGGTCACCCACCCACACACACACAGCAGAAACGCATTAACACACTGACACACACTCACTGACCCAAACTGACACACACTCACTGACCCAAACTGACACACACGCAGAGAATGGATTGAGGGTGAAGAGCAATGGTCTTCATAATCCTATATCTCCTTTCTATGTGGGTGGAGGTCCGTGGTAACGGAGCATGATGTTGAAGGAGCGGGCGAAGTTGTTGGACAGAGAGCAGCTGGAGGCTTCGTCCATCCAGGGCAGGAAGAAGGCAAAGAGGAGCAGAGCCAACAGCAGGAGCCAGAGGGGCAGGGCCACCCGACACACACGGTACAGCAGGCCTGGAGTCTTCTCCTGCAGGGAGTCAATATAGAGACGTTACACACACACACACACACACTGTATATATACACATGGAACAAACACACATACACATGCACCTAGTCAAATACACAAACACACTCCCAAACAGCACTAGTGTGTACAAACAAACATATTTTAATTCACGTAATTCAACCCATCATTTTGGGGGGGGTAAACAGCTGGGCTTGAGAAAAGAAAATTCATAGACAGAGCAAAGACAGACCATTCATGGGATCAAAGTGATAGTCCCTTTTAAGGGAGTGTATACTGTGTCACGTCAACATGGGTCACACAGTAGGGTCACACAGTAGGGTCACACAGTAGCTAGTGTTAGCTAGCTAGGTAAACATAGAAAAGGCTCACAGCCCCCTCAATATAATCAGGATTGTGATCACACACACACACACACACACACACACACACACACACACACACACACACACACACACACACACACACACACACACACTGAGTGTTCTTCCAAGTGAAGCGAGAAAATCCTCACCCACTCACTCATGCTCACTATCTTAACAAGACAGCTCCATCAACAGCCAAGACTTTGTGTGAGTGACACAACAGTTTCTTTCATCTGTGTCTGCTGTTATTTTTACCTTATCAACAACCTGGGGGTAAACTTAGTTAGCTATCCTCTTTATTTTTAGCCAGCCATGCACCTGCTGTGTTCACAGCTCACTGATAGAGACAGAGAGACAAAGTGAGAGAGACAGAGCGAGAGACAGAGCAAGAGACAGAGAGAGAGACAGAGCGAGAGACAGAGAGAGAGAGAGACAGACAGAGGAAGAGACAAAGCAAGAGACAGAGAGAGAGACATAGAGAGAAAGAGAGAGACAGAAAGAGACAGAGAAAGAGACAGAGACAGAGAGAGAGATAGAGAGAGACAGAGAAAGAGACAGAGAGAGAGAGACAAAGCAAGAGACAGAGAGAGACAGAGAGAGAAAGAGAGAGACAGAAAGAGACAGAGACAGAGACAGAGAGAGAGATAGAGAGAGACAGAGAAAGAGACAGAGAAAGAGACAGAGAAAGAGACAGAGAGAGAGACAGACAGAGAGAGACAGAAAGAGACAGAGAGAGAGAGCGATAGAGAGAGAGAAAGAGAG
>NC_143046.1:79817500-79857500 GCF_057628025.1 Oncorhynchus mykiss
ATCTGAGCCCTGCACCCTTCAATATTTACATCAATGAATTGGCCACAATTCTAGAACAATCCTCAGCCCCTGGTGTTAGTCTCCACAATTCAGAGGTTAAATGCCTGATTTTCACAGATGACCTATACATGCTGTCACCCACAGCACATGGCCTACAGCAGAGCCTGGACCTGCTACAGCAGTACTGCCAGACCTGGGCCCTGGCAGTAAACCCCAAAAATACTAAAATAATGATTTTCCAGAGAAGATCCACATCTCAGGGAATAAGACCAAAGTTCTCAATTGGTACAACATATATAGAGTACTGCACAGACTACTATTACTTAGGTTTAAACATAAGCTCAACTGGACACCTTAATAAAGCAGGAAATGAACTGCGAGAGAAAGCCGGCAGGGCATTCTACGCCAATAAAAGACAAATTCAAATTCTTAAATATTAAAATGTGGCTAAAACTAATTGAATATGTAATTGAACCAATTGCACTTTATGGCAGCGAGGTGGTGGGTCCACTTGCAAAATAAGATTTCACCCAATGGGACAAACACCCAATTGAAACACTGCAGGCAGAGTTCTGTAAGATTCTCCTACATGTCCAGAGGAAAACTACAAACAATGCATGCAGGGCAGAATCAGGCCAATATCCACTAATAATACCAACTCAAAAAAGAGCAATTAAGTTTTGGAAACTCCTCAAATACAGTGACCCCCTCTCATATCATTACCAAGCCCTGCAATGCCAAGAGCTGAGCAAAGAAAAGAGTCCCCTCATCCAGCTGGTCCTGGAGCTGAGTTCACAAACCTGTTCTACTAACACACTGAAGCCTCAGTCCCCTCATCCAGCTGGTCCTGGGGCTGAGTTCATAAACCTGTTCTACTAACACACTGAAGCCTCAGTCCCCTCATCCAGCTGGTCCTGGGGCTGAGTTCACAAACCTGATCTACTAACACACTGAAGCCTCAGGACCAGAACATCCAATCAATCAGAATAAAACAAATTACAACACAGTCAAAGCTACATTCCTTATTGGGAAACACAAGCACAAAGCAGAATGCAGTGCAACCTGCCCCTAAATCGACAGTACACCATGGCTAACTATTTGACCATGGTTACTGACAAACCCTTAGAAAAACCTTGACAAAGTACAGGCTCAGTGAGCACAGCCTTGCCATTGAGAAGGGTAGACACAGGAGAACCTGGCTCCCTGTAGAGGAAAGGCTGTGCAACCACAGCACCACAGCAGAACCCAAGACAGAGCTGCATTTCCTGGCAACATTTTAAAATATAAAACAATTAGAGTTTCATTTCCCCAAACCTGAAACCCAAAATATAATTTAAGGTGCCCCAAAGCTTTTTACTATCATTCATTATATAATTTATCTTTGTTTCATAGTGTAGTTTATTTTTTATTTAGTTTAGTCACATGATTTGTTAATTTGCAGTACATTTGCCAATCCGTTGGGCTGCCAGAATTCATTTCCATACCTTTTGCCTCATCCCTCTCAACCATAACATGTTTAGTGTTCTCATCAATCCAAGGGGATTTAACAGGTTTTACAGTCATTTTCTTAACGGGTGTGTGCTCATTAGTAACTGGAATAAATAGTTTCATAAATGCATCAATTGCAGTGTCTGGTTGCTCCTCATTACACACCACAGACCAGCAGCGTCTGGTTGCTCCTCATTACACACCACAGACCAGCAGCGTCTGGTTGCTCCTCATTACACACCACAGACCAGCAGCGTCTGGTTGCTCCTCATTACACACCACAGACCAGCAGCGTCTGGTTGCTCCTCATTACACACCACAGACCAGCAGCGTCTGGTTGCTCCTCATTACACACCACAGACCAGCAGCGTCTGGTTGCTCCTCATTACACACCACAGACCAGCAGTGTCTGGTTGCTCCTCATTACACACCACAGACCAGCAGCGTCTGGTTGCTCCTCATTACACACCACAGACCAGCAGTGTCTGGTTGCTCCTCATTACACACCACAGACCAGCAGTGTCTGGTTGCTCCTCATTACACACCACAGACCAGCAGTGTCTGGTTGCTCCTCATTACACACCACAGACCAGCAGTGTCTGGTTGCTCCTCATTACACACCACAGACCAGCAGTGTCTGGTTGCTCCTCATTACCCACCACAGACCAGCAGTGTCTGGTTGCTCCTCATTACACACCACAGACCAGCAGTGTCTGGTTGCTCCTCATTACACACCACAGACCAGCAGTGTCTGGTTGCTCCTCATTACACACCACAGACCAGCAGTGTCTGGTTGCTCCTCATTACACACCACAGACCAGCAGCGTCTGGTTGCTCCTCATTACACACCACAGACCAGCAGCGTCTGGTTGCTCCTCATTACACACCACAGACCAGCAGCGTCTGGTTGCTCCTCATTACACACCACAGACCAGCAGTGTCTGGTTGCTCCTCATTACACACCACAGACCAGCAGCGTCTGGTTGCTCCTCATTACACACCACAGACCAGCAGTGTCTGGTTGCTCCTCATTACACACCACAGACCAGCAGTGTCTGGTTGCTCCTCATTACACACCACAGACCAGCAGCGTCTGGTTGCTCCTCATTACACACCACAGACCAGCAGCGTCTGGTTGCTCCTCATTACACACCACAGACCAGCAGTGTCTGGTTGCTCCTCATTACACACCACAGACCAGCAGCGTCTGGTTGCTCCTCATTACACACCACAGACCAGCAGTGTCTGGTTGCTCCTCATTACACACCACAGACCAGCAGTGTCTGGTTGCTCCTCATTACACACCACAGACCAGCAGCGTCTGGTTGCTCCTCATTACACACCACAGACCAGCAGTGTCTGGTTGCTCCTCATTACACACCACAGACCAGCAGTGTCTGGTTGCTCCTCATTACACACCACAGACCAGCAGTGTCTGGTTGCTCCTCATTACACACCACAGACCAGCAGTGTCTGGTTGCTCCTCATTACACACCACAGACCAGCAGTGTCTGGTTGCTCCTCATTACCCACCACAGACCAGCAGTGTCTGGTTGCTCCTCATTACACACCACAGACCAGCAGTGTCTGGTTGCTCCTCATTACACACCACAGACCAGCAGTGTCTGGTTGCTCCTCATTACACACCACAGACCAGCAGTGTCTGGTTGCTCCTCATTACACACCACAGACCAGCAGCGTCTGGTTGCTCCTCATTACACACCACAGACCAGCAGCGTCTGGTTGCTCCTCATTACACACCACAGACCAGCAGCGTCTGGTTGCTCCTCATTACACACCACAGACCAGCAGTGTCTGGTTGCTCCTCATTACACACCACAGACCAGCAGCGTCTGGTTGCTCCTCATTACACACCACAGACCAGCAGTGTCTGGTTGCTCCTCATTACACACCACAGACCAGCAGTGTCTGGTTGCTCCTCATTACACACCACAGACCAGCAGCGTCTGGTTGCTCCTCATTACACACCACAGACCAGCAGCGTCTGGTTGCTCCTCATTACACACCACAGACCAGCAGCGTCTGGTTGCTCCTCATTACACACCACAGACCAGCAGCGTCTGGTTGCTCCTCATTACACACCACAGACCAGAAAATATTCTTTACGTCATCAACATATGAATCACTACAAAACGTATTGCATGACCTCTTATACATTATATTAGGTCCAGCCTTTGGAACTTTGGTTTTCCTAGATATGGCTATTATATTGTGATCACTACGTCCTATGGATCTGGATATTGATTTAAAGAAAATATCTGAAGCGTTAGTGAACATCTGATCAATACATGTTGATGATTTCATTCCTGTGCTGTTTGTAACTACCCTGGTAGGTTGACTGACAACCTGTTCCAGGTTGCAGGCACTGGTTACAGTTTGACGTTTTTTCCTGAGTGGACAGCTTGATGACAGCCAGTCGATATTTAAATCACCCAGAAAATATACTTCTCTGTTGATATCACTTATATTATCAAGCATTTCACACATATTATCCAGATACTGACTGTAGAGATATTAGCATTCCTCAGGCTGCAGCTGAGACCACTGGACCAGCCCAGGCCACAAGGTTTTTCCAGTTTGAACTACATGGAATATTAAAGGAATGTTTGACCAAGACAAAATCATAGAGAGCGATTATTAACTGTACCTTAGCTGTCCTGGTGTGTTCCTCTCGGCCAGCAGCACAGGCACCCTGCTGGAAATAAATCAAGAACACATACAGGTCTATATACTGCATGTGCTTTACACAGAACAGTGCAGCCAGACCATTACCCAACATTGATGATACACTGCTACCTTCTGGAAGACCAGGGAGGGGAATGGGGGGGGGGGGGGGGGGGGGGGGTGGTAGAATAATAGAATACACAAGGTGCAATTTCTAAATTTGGTTGTGTATCAGCAGTCACTCAATTAGCCCATGTCAGCCAAAACCATTTAGATTGTTAAGTTAGTCTGGCGGCCAGCTATCTAAACTTGTAGTAGGAATGGTTGAATTACACACCGGGGTGGGGCCCATTGATCATCAGTTATCATATTAAAAATGGCAAACATTTGCCTCCACCCTATGGCAAAATGTGTTGAATTGCAGCAAAATAGCTGTATAACGTGAAAAAAAATTATTCAATGCCACTAAAATGCAAGATGGGGGGGTATGGATGTGGGTATGTAGAGCCACCCCTCATGATAAATGTCGTTTTTTTTCAAAGTTGCCCATCCCTGTGGTAGACCAATGTATCATCTCTTTATTATAGGATACTCTTTAACGCCCTCTGCTGGATGTACATTTTACACAGCACCCTATTCCCGAAATATTGCCCTACTTTTGTCCAGAGCTACAATATATTCATGGCTTGTTTCGTCACAATATTGTTTTGAACGTTCGTTCTGGACTGATGCCTATCTGAGCATT
The DNA here is from genome assembly GCF_057628025.1 of Oncorhynchus mykiss. Lineage (NCBI taxonomy): Eukaryota > Metazoa > Chordata > Actinopteri > Salmoniformes > Salmonidae > Oncorhynchus > Oncorhynchus mykiss. Next base: position 79,822,419 of record NC_143046.1, read on the forward strand.
CTACACAATGCATCATCAGTGAGTGCGGATGAAGATTTCATCCAAAGTGCATTACAGTGGCGTGGAAATACAATGCCCTTCAAAAGGAGGCAAATAACTAGTAGCAAAACCGTGTGTCATCATTTTGATGTCGCCAGGTTGACTTTAGATGCAGTATATCGTTAACTACGATTGAGGGGAGGACACTGGCTTTTAGCTAGCTACCGTTAGCATTGCTGGCTATTTTTGCAAAACTTTGCTAGTTAATGACAACATTTCCATTTGTCTAAAGTAAATTTGACAACATGATAATGCTGGCAAAGTTGTTTCCTACTAAACATTTGACTACTTTAGCAACGTAATCATATTTCCAGGCAGTCGTTAGCCTCCGTCCAGAATGACTGGGCTTATCACGACTTCAGAGCACCTCTATCACACCACTGGTAGAGGGCAGCTTGAGAACATTCATAACAATGGCATGACCGAGTGACAGAGGTGCAACCTATGAATAGGTCCTAGTCAAAAATAGTGCACTATAAAAAGGGAATAAATAGGGCGCCATTTTAGAGGCACAATACAGTATTTGCACAGTATTGTTTACCTTGACATTCAACAGGGCCTTGAGGTCTCCTACATCCTTCAGTTTGGACTTGTAGAGCATCCAGCGATAACGTATCTCCTCCATGCCCACATCCTCAGCCCCACGGTCAGCCCTGGCCCCGGCTACAGCCCAAGCCATCAGTAGTAGCTGGAACTGCTCCTGACCCCAGTCTACACTGGACCGCAAGGTCTGTGGGAGTGAGGAGAGGGAGGGGTGAGAGAGGGAGGGGTGAGAGAGGAAGAAGAAAGAGAGAGGGGGAAGCGACAGAGGGAGGGATAGAACGAGAGAGGAAGAGAGAGAGGGGGAATAGACAGAGAGGGAGGGATAGAACGAGAGAGGAAGAGAGAGAGGGGGAAGAAAGAGAGAGGGGGAGAGAGAGAGGGAGGGATAGAACGAGAGAGGAAGAGAGAGAGGGGGAAGAGAGAGAGGGAGGGACAGAAAGAGAGAGGAAGAGAGAGAGGGGGAAGAGAGAGAGGGGGAGAGACAGAGAGGGAGGGACAGAAAGAGAGAGGAAGAGAGTTAGGGGGAGACAGAGAGGGGGGAGACAGAGAGGGAGGGACAGAAAGAGAGAGGAAGAGAGAGGGGGAAGAGAGAGGGGGAGAGACAGAGAGGGAGGGACAGAAAGAGAGAGGAAGAGAGAGAGGGGGAGAGACAGAGAGGGAGAGACAGAAAGAGAGAGGAAGAGAGAGAGGGGGAAGAGAGAGAGGGGGAGAGACAGAGAGGGGGAGAGAGAGAGAGAGGGAGGGACAGAAAGAGAGAGGAAGAGAGAGAGGGGGATAGACAGAGAGGGAGAGACAGAAAGAGAGAGGAAGAGAGAGAGGGGGAAGAGAGAGAGGGGGAGAGACAGAGAGGGAGGGACAGAAAAAGAGAGGAAGAGAGAGAGGGGGAGAGAGAGAGGGAGAGACAGAAAGAGAGAGGAAGAGAGAGAGGGGGAAGAGAGAGAGGGGGAGAGACAGAGAGGGAGGGACAGAAAGAGAGAGGAAGAGAGAGAGGGGGAGAGACAGAGAGGGGGATACAGAAGTGAGGGACAGAAAGAGAGAGGAAGAGAGAGAGGAGGAGAGAGGGGGGGATACAGAAGTGAGGGACAGAAAGAGAGAGGAAGAGAGAGAGGAGGAGAGAGGGGGAGGGGGGGATACAGAAGTGAGGGACAGAAAGAGAGAGGAAGAGAGAGAGGGGGAGAGACAGAGAGGGAGGGACAGAAAGAAAGAGGAAGAGAGAGAGGGGGAGAGAGAAGGGGAGAGAACAACAGGGGGACCGAGAACTGTTGCATGTGGCTGAGGGATAAGCAGGGGAATTGCTGCATCATGTAATAACAATAAGCAATGTGTCAGTGAGTAATGTCTACAGAGGATCTTTGCACAGGAGAATTCAGGCCGCAGTAAATCCTGAAGCAATAATCCTTCATATCTACTGAAACACACACACAATATATCCCCAATCAAACATCTCCAATCCCCCATCTGCCTTGAATCAATGTCCACTGTCTGCTGAGTGAATTTGAAGCGTTCTCTGTGCTCCCATACTGACAGATACATCCTAACCACTAACATGGCCTGCTAGTGTCCCAAATGACATCCTATTCCCTTTATAGTGCACTATATTTGACCACAGCCCTATTTCAAAAGTAGTGCACTAAATAGAGAATAGGGTGACATTTTGGTTGTGATGTAACCTGTCTGACTGTCAGGCAGCTTCTGGTTGGGATGTAACCTGTCTGACTGTCTGGCATCTTGTGATTGTGATGTAACCTGTCTGACTGTCAGGCAGCTTGTGGTTGGGACGTAACCTGTCTGACTGTCAGGCAGCTTGTGGTTGGGATGTAACCTGTCTGACTGTCAGGCAGCTTGTGGTTGGGATGTAACCTGTCTGACTGTCTGGCAGCTTGTGGTTGGGCTGTAACCTGTCTGACTGTCTGGCATCTTGTGGTTGGGATGTAACCTGTCTGACTGTCAGGCAGCTTGTGGCTGGGATGTAACCTGTCTGACTGTCAGGCAGCTTGTGGTTGGGATGTAACCTGTCTGACTGTCTGGCAGCTTGTGGTTGGGATGTAACCTGTCTGACTGTCTGGCAGCTTGTGGTTGGGATGTAACCTGTCTGACTGTCAGGCAGCTTGTGGTTGGGATGTAACCTGTCTGACTGTCTGGCAGCTTGTGGTTGGGATGTAACCTGTCTGACTGTCTGGCAGCTTGTGGTTGGGATGTAACCTGTCTGACTGTCAGGCAGCTTGTGGTTGGGATGTAACCTGTCTGACTGTCAGGCATCTTGTGGTTGGGATGTAACCTGTCTGACTGTCAGGCAGCTTGTGGTTGGGATGTAACCTGTCTGACTGTCTAGCATCTTGTGGTTGGGATGTAACTTGTCTGACTGTCAGGCAGCTTGTGGTTGGGATGTAACCTGTCTGACTGTCAGGCATCTTGTGATTGTGATGTAACTGTCTCAATTCAGCTGCCAAAAGTTATTTTAGTCTTCCCGAGGAAGGCCAGAAGGTTTGTGAATTTCTCACGGCCTCGCTGTAAGGTATTTTATACCATCCTAGGGTTTTGTTTGGTGCACACTGAACATAATGTCCTCCAGATGAAATACACGTTTTATGAAGGTATCATGTAGCATGCACATTACTAACCATAAGACGCACACAGACCTAGAGTAACTTATCATCTTTGTGTAAATATAAACAGGAATGGAATACTGGAAATGCAATAGTGTATATTTCTGAGAAGAAACATCAGCACCAACCATGAGTGTGTTCTGCCTGATCTTGAGTTCTTTGGTGCTCAGCAGTCCCTCTGTGCTCAGAATCCCTGAGAGTGTATCGTTTTCCTTCTGTAGCCAGGCCTCAAACTCCCTCCTCCTGTCCTCATAGTCCCCTGCACTCAGGGTTGCCCCAACATCTGCCTGAAGGACCCCAACAACAACATGATCAGCAACAACATCAACCTACTGTAGGAAATATATGTAAAAAAATTATAATAATCAGCTAGCTAATTTTCTTAATATTTCAGTTTATAACGGCAGTTGAATATGGGTTACAGTGTATTGAGAGACAAGTCAATTATAGCATGTCAACTTGAAGTTTATATCTTCCTTTATGAACTTGAAAATGTGATTATTATGATTGGAGGTAATAGAATGGGTGGAGAAACCAGACCGTGGTGTGGTGACTTGAGCCCTGTAGCCTTCCAGAGGGTTTTCTAGCAGTGCCTTGCTGGAATGACAGAGTGAGACCATCCATGACTGAATCCTCCATCCTGGTCTTGATAGGCGGGAAAAAGCCTCTGTGTCGCAGATGTCCCCCTTCACTGTGGTCTCTCATTCCACCTGTTCCCTTGTCGTAGTTGCCTCTGCTGCCGTGCTCTAACCCAGAGCCTGACCCTAACCCCACATCTACCTCCATGGCCAGGGATTCAGCCATTCCTCTGGACCTCTGCCCAACCACCCACTCCTCTGTCTGCCCACTACTGCTGGACCCAGACACATCTACTACCACCACCCCGCTAACCCTGGAGCCAGAGTCCCCCACCACCCCGCTAACCCTGGAGCCAGAGTCCCCCACCACCCCGCTAACCCTGGAGCCAGAGTCCCCCACCACCCCGCTAACCCTGGAGCCAGAGTCCACCACCACCCCGCTAACCCTGGAGCCAGAGTCCCCCACTACCCTGCTAACCCTGGAGCCAGAGTCCACCACCACCCCGCTAACCCTGGAGCCAGAGTCCCCCACTACCCCGCTAACCCTGGAGCCAGAGTCCCCCACTACCCCGCTAACCCTGGAGCCAGAGTCCCCCACTACCCCGCTAACCCTGGAGCCAGAGTCCCCCACTACCCCGCTAACCCTGGAGCCAGAGTCCCCCACTACCCCGCTAACCCTGGAGCCAGAGTCCCCCATTACCCCGCTAACCCTGGAGCCAGAGTCCCCCACTACCCCGCTAACCCTGGAGCCAGAGTCCCCCACTACCCCGCTAACCCTGGAGCCAGAGTCCACCACCACCCCGCTAACCCTGGAGCCAGAGTCCCCCACTACCCCACTAACCCTGGAGCCAGAGTCCCCCACTACCCCGCTAACCCTGAAGCCAGAGTCCCCCACCACCCCACTTACCCTGGAGCCAGAGTCCACCACCACCCTGCTAACCCTGGAGCCAGAGTCCACCACCACCAATCCTCCTCCACCATGGGTGCTTCTGCCCCCTGTGTGGCCTGATGTCATCCCTGTGGTTCCCTCCTCTCCCCTCTGACCGTACCCCCCTCTCCAAACGATGGAGGAGTCCACCTCCTCTACACCGAGGCTGTGCTCACCGCCACCCCTCTCCCTTTCCCTCTCCCCGTCCCCACTCCCACCGCCCTGTCCCCGTCTCTGACTGCCCGCCAAGGTTATCGTCATAGGGCTCAGTTGTTGACCAAGAGTCTGTCGATCCCTGCCCTGTCTCTCCCTATGTTCAGAGAGATCCATAACCTCCATACTGCCCTCAAACGCTCCCTCGACCCAAATACCCTCTTCTGCTCCAAAACTCTCCCCTCCTTCCCCTCGCTCCAACCTTCCTCCTGACCCTGTTCTTCCCCCTCTCCCAGCCCCTACCCCAGAGCTCTGAGAGAGCCAGACCCCATGGCCCTCTCCTGGGGATCTCTCTGGAGCACCCTCCCTACTTCTGCTGGAGCCACTACCCTTGATCATGTCTCCTCCCTCCCCAGGAAAGAGCTCCCTGCCTGGGCCTGGCCTCTCCCCAGCCTGGCCTCTCACCCACTCCCTCTGGGTGTCTAAGTCAGGGTCCTCAGAGCTGTGCCCATTCAGCAGCCTGGAGATCGGAACAACAGACAGTCAGTACTGAAGGCATCTCTTAAGATTGTGTAATTGGCCGCATTAAATACTTTCACCCAGCATATGTAATATAATTACTTTTATGTAGAAGGGTTTTGGAGATAAATGTGCACAAGCCATAAGAGGTTGTCGAGGACCTCAACTGAAATCCACTAAACTACAGATGTAGTAGGACTAGTAGTAGTAGTAGGACTAGTAGTAGTAGTAGGACTACTAGTAGTAGTAGTAGTAGTAGTAGTAGTAGTAGGACTAGTAGTAGTAGTAGTAGTAGTAGGACTAGTAGTAGTAGGACTAGTAGTCGTAGTAGTAGTAGTAGTAGGACTAGCAGTAGTAGTAGTAGTAGTAGTAGGACTAGTAGTAGGACTAGTAGTAGTAGTAGTACTAGTAGTATTAGTATTAGTAGTAGGACTAGTAGTCGTAGTAGTAGTAGTAGGACTAGTAGTAGTAGTAGGACTAGTAGTAGTAGGACTAGTAGTATTAGTAGTAGTATTAGTAGTAGTAGTATAATTAGTAGTAGTAGTAGTAGTAGTAGGACTAGTAGTAGTAGTAGGACTAGTAGTATTAGTATTAGTAGTAGTAGCAGTAGTAGTAGTAGTAGTAGTATGACTAGTAGTAGTAGTAGTAGTAATAATAGTAGTAGTAGTAGGACTAGTAGTAGTAGGACTAGTAGTAGTAGTAGTAGTAATAGCAGTAGTAATAAGACTAGTAGTAGTAGGACTAGTAGTAGTAGTAGTAGGACTAATAGTAGTAGTAGTAGGATTGGTAGTAGTAGTAGTAGGACTAGTAGTAGTAGTAGTAGTAGTAGGACTAGTAGTAGTAGTAGTAGTAGTAGGAGGACTAGTAGTAGTAGTAGGACTAGTAGTAGTAGTAGTAGTAGGAGTAGTAGGACTAGTAGTAGTAGTAGTAGTAGTAGTAGGACTAGTAGGAGTAGTAGGACTAGTAGTATGAGTAGCAGTAGGAGTAGTAGGAGTAGTAGTAGTAGTGGTGCTAGATTACTTCTCCCTTAGAGACCCTATCATTCACTAGAGTGGCAGATGTCATAGACCTGCATAGCTATAGAATGTGATAATGGCAGTCATCTTGGTCAGGAATAAATAACCTTTCTTGTGTTCTATATCTAATTCTATGAGTTTTGCATCGAGCCCGAATTAGTGTGGTGTACCTGAAGAGGTTGAGGCTGAGGTCATGGAGGGCCATCCAGGACTCCCTCAGGTGCTTCATGTCCCTGAGGATGTGCACCCGGCCCTCCTCAGAGGTCCTCTCCAGCACCCCCTGGCCCTGAACCTCTGTCTGGTGCAGCTGCAGTTCCTTCTCTGGGAACTCACCTAGTGCCCTCTACAGGGTCGGAGGAAGAATAACAGGACAGGACGGGACTTAGGCTACGGCCACATAGAGACTTATGAAAACAGCAACATATTCATCAGTGTCCGTTTTTTCAAACAAGTTGCACCAAACCAGTGTCTACATGTGAAAACAGCCAGTTTCTATGATCTGTGGTTAAGAATATATTTTTAAAAAGCTTCTCTGACATCACAGGGTAGGATTAACAGTAACAAAACAGTGCATTTTCAAAACATGTAACAAGTTTCTAGCCAGAGGGGCATTTCTTGCTCCCCACGTCACCGCGAATCTCGTAGTGTTTGAAAATCACTGTTGGGTAGAACTTTTTATCTTTATAGGTCTCCAAAGCACTCTCATCTTTTTATTGAATCTTCATTTAACTAGGCAAGTTAGTTAAGAACAAATTCTTATTTACAATGGACGGCCTACAACAGCCAAACCCAAACGACGCTGGGGCAATTGTGCACTACTCTATGGACTCCCAATCACAGCCGGTTGTGATACAGCCTGGATTTGAACCAAGGTGTCTGTAGTGACACCACAACCACTGAGATGCAGTGCCTTAGACCGCTGCGCCACTCGGGAGCCCTATCCTTGGCTCGCTCGTCTATTCAGTACGCTGCAGCTAGCAACTGGAACGAGCTGCAACAAACACTCAAACTGGACAGTTTTATCTCAGTCTCTTCATTCAAAGACTCAACCATGGACACTAACTGACAGTTGTGGCTGCTTTGTGTAATGTATTGTTGTCTCTACCTTCTTGCCCTTTGTGCTGTTCTCTGTGCCCAACAATGTTTGTATCCTGTTTTGTGCTGCTGCCATGCTGTGTTGTCATGTGTTGCTACCATGCTGTGTTGTTGTCTTAGGTCTCTCTTTATGTAGTGCTGTGTTGTCTCTCTTGTTGTGATGTGTGTTGTTGTCTTAGGTCTCTCTTTATGTAGTGTTGTGTTGTCTCTCTTGTTGTGATGTGTGTTGTTGTCTTAGGTCTCTCTTTATGTAGTGTTGTGTTGTCTCTCTTGTTGTGATGTGTGTTGTTGTCTTAGGTCTCTCTTTATGTAGTGTTGTGTTGTCTCTCTTGTTGTGATGTGTGTTGTTGTCTTAGGTCTCTCTTTATGTAGTGTTGTGTTGTCTCTCTTGTTGTGATGTGTGTTGTTGTCTTAGGTCTCTCTTTATGTAGTGCTGTGTTGTCTCTCTTGTTGTGATGTGTGTTGTTGTCTTAGGTCTCTCTTTATGTAGTGTTGTGTTGTCTCTCTTGTTGTGATGTGTGTTGTTGTCTTAGGTCTCTCTTTATGTAGTGTTGTGTTGTCTCTCTTGTTGTGATGTGTGTTGTTGTCTTAGGTCTCTCTTTATGTAGTGTTGTGTTGTCTCTCTTGTTGTGATGTGTGTTGTTGTCTTAGGTCTCTCTTTATGTAGTGTTGTGTTGTCTCTCTTGTTGTGATGTGTGTTGTTGTCTTAGGTCTCTCTTTATGTAGTGTTGTGTTGTCTCTCTTGTTGTGATGTGTGTTGTTGTCTTAGGTCTCTCTTTATGTAGTGTTGTGTTGTCTCTCTTGTTGTGATGTGTGTTGTTGTCTTAGGTCTCTCTTTATGTAGTGCTGTGTTGTCTCTCTTGTTGTGATGTGTGTTGTTGTCTTAGGTCTCTCTTTATGTAGTGTTGTGTTGTCTCTCTTGTTGTGATGTGTGTTGTTGTCTTAGGTCTCTCTTTATGTAGTGTTGTGTTGTCTCTCTTGTTGTGATGTGTGTTGTTGTCTTAGGTCTCTCTTTATGTAGTGTTGTGTTGTCTCTCTTGTCGTGATGTGTGTTTTGTCCTTTATTTTAATTACATTTATATACATTTGAATCTCAGCCCCCGCAGGAGGCTTATTGCCTTTTGGTAGGCCATCATTGTAAATAAGAATGTGTTCTTAACTGACTTGCCTAGTTAAAAATAAAAAATAAAAAAAAATTATACAAAACATAACAATTTGCCGTTTTCACATATGTTGATATTGGTATTGTGCCGGAGATACTGAAAATGAAGTTGAAAAGTGGTGGCGTTGCCCTTTAAGATAACAGACCAGTCTTGTGCTGTCTGTTGTCCCATCAACATACTATCCTAGACATAACATACCATACGATACAAGAACATAACAGATAAATGTGGAAAGTCAGTACCTCAGCCTCTTGCTGTCTGTTGTCCAGGCTCCACTCCCCAGTAGAACTGCGGTAGGACTCCAGCTTCTGCCTCATAATCATCAACCACTTCTCCACGTTTAGCAGGCTCACGTGGAAACTCTCGTGCCCCCCGATGCTCTCCTCACTCTCCTTCACCTTTACCTGACACAGAGCGAGACACATCCAAACATGAATGCACAAATACATGTGCCTGATTAACACTATAGTGCCAACCCTAACAGTACTGTTGACTGGGATATTTTCCTTTCACATTGTTCTTCCCAGCACGTTTCCAGAAACTATAATGATGCGTAACCCCAGAAAGCCTGGCAGCAGCGTAGCCTAGTGGTTAGAGCGTTGGACTAGTAACCAAAAGGTTGCAAGATCAAATCCCCAAGCAGACAAGGTACAAATGTGTCACTCTGCCCCTGAACAAGGCAGTTAATCCACTGTTCCTAGGCCGTCATTGAAAATAGGAATTTGTTCTTAACTGACTTGCCTAGTTAAATAAAGGGAAAATACACTTTTAAAAAGCCCAGCTTGGCCCAGTAGCATGAAAAGGGTATTTGTTAGCCTTTTTCAGAACCTGTGAAGAAAGCATGGAGTTGCCGTCTCTCTCAGAGCCCTTCTTACCCTGACGGACTTGTAAAGGTTTCTCCAGTCCCCGTAAAGCCTCTCAAACTGTGTCCTGTTAGCAGAGCTAGACGACACCAGAGTCTCCAGGGCTGTGATGTGGGCCTCACAGTCCTCCAAGTCCTTCTTGATCACCTGAGAGAGAGGACACAAGCAGTAGCTTATTAATAGTAAAACAAATGATCAATGCTTTATAAATGCTTTGCTTATATATGTATATGCTTCTCCTAGTACACACTGAAACTGGCTAGAGGAAACCAGTTTGAGAGACACAGGTGTGGATTACCGTGAGCACAGAATTAAATAGAACACTAGAATGGGTGTTGGTAACAAGACAGCCATCTTGGTCAGGAAAATGTTCATTCTAGAACCTGATCATATGTGGTAATATTTTGTATGAAACAATGAACTTCATCATAGGATCTCCATGGCAGTGAGTGACCCACCCGTTGCTGGTCTGACTGGCTCTTCTTGGCCAGTATGTCCGGCTGGAGGCTGTCTGCTGAGATCAGTCTCTCTCTCAGCAGGGTCAGCTTGTTCCTGATTGACTTGCAGGCGTCCCCAAAGTCCTTTGTCCTTGAGATCAAACCCTAAAAGAAAGGACATATCAGAAATTAGGGGTTGCATGTAAAATGGTACCCCAATAATGCACTACATTCAACCAGAGCCCTATTTATTTATTTATTTCACCTTCATTTAACCAGGTCGGCAAGTTGAGAACAAGTTCTCATTTACAATTGCGACCTGCCCAAGATAAAGCAAAGCAGTTCGACACATACAACAACACAGAGTTACACATGGAGTAAAACAAACATACAGTCAATAATACAGTATAAACAAGTCTATATACGATGTGAGCAAATGAGGTGAGATAAGGGAGGTAAAGTCAAAAAAAGGCCATGGTGGCAAAGTAAATACAATATAGCAAGTAGAACACTGGAATGGTTGATTTGCAGTGGAAGAATGTGCAAAGTAGAGATATAAATAATGGGGTGCAAAGGAGCAAAATAAATAAATAAATACAGTAGGGAAAGAGGTAGTTGTTTGGGCTAAATTATAGATGGGCTAAGTACAGTAGAGGTTGACCGATTATGATTTTTCAACGCCGATACCGATACCAATTATTGGAGGACCAAAAAAGCTGATACCGATTAATCGGCCGTTTACATTTTTTGTTGTTGTAATAATGACAATTACAACAATACTGAATGAACACTTATTTTAACTTAATATAATACATCAATAAAATCAATTTAGCCTCAAGTAAATAATGAAACATGTTTAATTTGGTTTAAATAATGCAAAAACAAAGTGTTGGAGAAGAAAGTAAAAGTGCAATATGTTCTATGTAAGAAAGCTAACGTTTCAGTTCCTTGCTCAGAACATGAGAACATATGAAAGACATATGAGTCTTCAATATTCCCAGGTAAGAAGTTTTAGGTTGTAGTTATTATAGGACTATTTCCCTCTATACCATTTGTATTTCATTAACCTTTGACTATTGGATGTTCTTATAGGCACTTTAGTATTGCCAGTGTAACAGTATAGCTTCCGTCCCTCTCCTCGCTCCTCCCTGGGCTCGAACCAGCAACACAACGACAACAGCCACCATCGAAGCAGCGTTACCCATGCAGAGCAAGGGGAACAACTACTAGAAGGCTCAGAGCGAGTGACGTTTGAAACGCTATTAGCGCGCGCTAACTAGCTAGCCATTTCACTTCGGTTACACCAGCCTCATCTCGGGAGTTGATAGGCTTGAAGTCATAAACAGCACAATGCTTGACGCACGAAAGTGCTGTTTGAATGAATGTTTACACGCCTGCTTCTGCCTACCACCGCTCAGTCAGATGCTTGTATGCTCAGTCAGATTATATGCAACGCAGGCACGCTAGATAATATCTAGTAATATCATCAACCATGTGTAGTTAACTAGTGATTATGATTGATTGTTTTTTATAAGATAAGTTTAATGCTAGCTAGCAACTTACCTTGGCTTACTGCATTCGTGGAACAGGCAGTCTCCTTGTGGAGTGCAACGAGAGAGAGGCAGGTCGTTATTGCGTTGGACTAGTTAACTGTAAGGTTGCAAGATGGATCCCCCGAGCTGACAAGGTGAAAATCTGTCGTTCTGCCCCTGAACAGGCAGTTAACCCACCGTTCCTAGGTCGTCATTGAAAATAAGAATGTGTTCTTAACTGACTTGCCAAGTTAAATAAAGGTATAAAAACAAAACAAAATGTATTTATTTTTTATTTATTTTTTAAATCGGCAAATAGGCGCCCAAAAATACCGATTTCCGATTGTTATGAAAACGGCCCTAATTAATCGGCCATTCCGATTAATCGGTCGACCTCTAATGAACAGGTGCAGTAATCTGTGAGCTGCTCTGACAGCTGGTGCTTAAAGCTAGTGAGGGAGATAAGTGTTTCCAGTTTCAGAGATTTTTGTAGTTCGTTCCAGTCATTGGCAGCAGAGAACTGGAAGGAGAGGCGGCCAAAGGAAGAATTGGTTTTGGGGGTGACCAGAGAAATATACCTGCTGGAGTGCGTGCTACAGTTGGGTGCTGCTATGGTGACCAGCGAGCTGAGATAAGGGGGGACTTGGCTTTCGAAGAACTTAGAAAGGCAGGGTAGGGTAGATATAGGTCTGTAGCAGTTTGGGTCAAGAGTGTCCCCCCCTTTGAAGAGGGAGATGACCGCAGCTGCTTTCCAATCTTTGGGAATCTCAGACAACACGAAAGAGAGGTTGAACAGGCAAGTAATAGGGGTGGCAATAATTTCGGCAGATAGTTTTAGAAAGAAAGGGTCCAGATTGTCTAGCCCGGCTGATATGAAGGGGTCCAGATTTTGAGGCACTTTCAGAACATCGGCTGACTGGATTTGGGAGAAGGAGAAATGGGGAAGGCTTGGGCGAGTTGCAGTGGGGGGATGCAGTGCTGTTGACCGGGGTTGGGGTAGCCAGGTGGAAAGCATGGCCAGCTGTAGAAAAATGCTTATTGAAATTCTCAATTATAGTGGATTATCGGTGGTGACAGTATTTCCTATCTTCAGTGCAGTGGGCAGCTGGGAGGAGGTGTTCTTATTCTCCATGGACTTTACAGTGTCCCAGAACTTTTTTGAGTTTGTTTTGCAGGAAATACATTTCTGCTTGAAGAAGCTAGCCTTGGCTTTTCTAACTGCCTGTGTGTATTGGTTTCTAGCTTCCCTGAAAAGTTGCATATCACGGGGGCTGTTGAATGCGAATGCAGAACGCCACAGGATGTTTTTGTGTTGGTTAAGGGCAGTCAGGTCTGGAGAGAACCAAGAGCTGTTCCTGGTTCTAAATTTCTTGAATGGGGCATGCTTAGTTAAGATGGTGAAGAAGGCATTTAAAAAAAATAACCAGGCATCCTCTACTGACGGGATGAGATCAATATCCTTCCAGGATACCCGGGCCAGGTCGATTAGAAAGGCCTGCTCGCTGAAGTGTTTCAGGGAGCGTTTGACAGTGATGAGTGGAGGTCGTTTGACCGCTGACCCATTAAGGATGCAGGCAATGAGGCAGTGATCGCTGAGATCTTGGTTGAAAACAGCAGAGGTGTATTTAGAGGGCAAGTTGGTTAGGAGGATATTTATGAGGGTGCCCGTGTTTACGGCTTTGGGGTGGTACCTGGTAGGTTATAGGAGTGGAGCTAGGCACTGCAGGGCCTGGATTCACCTCTACATCACCAGAGGAACAGAGGAGGAGTAGGATAAGGGTACGGCTAAAAGCTATCAGAATTGGTCTATGACAAACACACACCACACCACACACCACACCACACACCTGCAGTCTTGCTTTCCTCTGCAGCAGCTGGTTGTGCAGCAACTCCCTTTTCCTCACGGTGTCATTGAGCGCTGTCATTAGACTCTCTGCGCTGTCTGAGCCAAACACTGAACACAGCAGATCTCTCTTCAACAGCATCAAACGCAACTGCTCCTGCAGCTGCAGACTGTGCTTCAGCAACCTCTGTAGGGGGGATGAGCAAAATAGGGAAAGACAGTGAGGGGAAAAAAATATATATATATATAGGCAGGGGATAAATCAAGAAAAGTGTAAGTGTGTAGATGGAAGACAGTAAAAGAGGGGATATTGAAAGGGGAAGGAGAGAAAAAAGGGGGAGATACAAAGAAAAATAACGATTTAAGAGGGAACACGCCATAGATGAAAGCTATGTGTAGTAGAAATATGTGCCTCCAGTAGATAGATCACACATTTCTTGGTGTGAAAGTACAGCAAGCATATCTTCTTTTTCACAGATCAGGGATTGATTGAGCTCCCTGACCTTTGCTGTCATTACTCCCATATCTGGAGGGGAGTTTATATTAGGAGGAAGTCATTTTCTGATGGAGAAGGCGAGGACGCGTGACGAAATAAAAAATTACATACTAACCTGATTTGGTGGATATTAATAGTAAACTATTATATATTTAACTTAGAGTAAGACTGGCCTGCTAATGCTGAGTTTTATGGTGTCCCTCTAGCTACCTGCAGCTAGTCTGGGTGTCGAGGACATGGGTTTTACTAGAGATAGCTTGAAGTTGACAATTGGTTAATGTCTTGGTGATAAAAAAACCAAACAGACACATTCCAGTCTATCAACAGTGGTGCATGTGAGACATATGTCTCTGGTCTAACTGGGCATTCTATAGATGAGATGTGTGTGTGTCCCCGAGATAGAGATAGCCTGGAGGAATAGAACAAACATTCCATTGTTGGTTCCTATTCTTGCATCTGGGAAACATCTGGGAAATTAGCATGGAGGAGTAGCGGTTTGATTGATGGGAGTGACTCTTACTGTAAATATGAGTTGAACTTTTTCTCTATGCATTTTGCTTTACTGTATTAAAATTATTTTGTTGTTTGTTTACGTCCTGCTACATCCCATTTAAAGATGGGATCCGCATTAGGGCCACTGTCTGTCCATGCACCTCTGTTATTGTTTTTACTTTGTGAATGAAAGGTGAGGTGCATCCAGCAGTGTGTAAAACATTACTGCTGTACATCTTCTGCTGTTCAACAGTTTGTTGTTGTAATATCCTAAACGGACATGGCAGTTTCACCATTAATAATTCCAGTTTTAAGCCTGGTGGAATAATAGTTGATTAAAATCAATAGCAGTCTTCAGTGTGCTGTTCCTACCTGGATGTTCTGCACCAGCATGGCGACGTGTGAGAACTCAGACACTTCAGCAGAAGACTCCAGCACTTGAGAGACAACCTGACTCCACTGAGAGAATCCATGCAGAGGGTCCTGCAGCACTTGTCTCAGCCCCAACTCTGACTCCACACATAGCTTCATAGCACGACATTTCACACTGCACGGGGACAAAGAAAATGAGCATAAGACCGGTTAGATATGGTGCTTTTCATGCAAAGACCAAGATTGCTGAAGATATTTGTTTAAATATTGTCTTTCAGAGGAAAAACTGAGCTTGAACATCATTTTTTTTAGGTATGTAACTTTACATGAATTAAAGAAATATGAACTAGTGTTGGAGGGTAAGCAGATTTTCATACCGTGGTATACGGTATTATAGGCAGTGAACACAAGGGGTGCTACAAAAAGAAAGAAGCTATATACAAACAATTTTGTTTTTACGCACAAAACTCATTTAGGCAGCAAGGATCTTGATCCAGGAGCTGGACCCGAGCTGGAGATAATTTATATCTTACATGATTAACTTATGATTAACTTATGATTAACTTAACTTAAGTTATAAGCAGTGGTGTAGCACACACTCCCTGAGCAATAGGGTATTGAAAATCATCCCATCAGTATTTCAAAAATACCCCTGTATACGGTGTTGGGTTGTACTTTTAAATACTTGCTACACCAGAAGTTAATGGTTACATGTATGAGGAATGTACAGTACCAGTCAAAAGTTTGGACACACCTACTAATTCAAGGGTCTTTCTTTATTTTACTATTTTCTAATAATAGAGAACATATCAAAACTATGACATAACACATGGAATCATGTAGTACCCAAAAAAGTGGTAAACAAATCTAAACATATTTTATATTTGAGATTCTTCAAAGTAGCCGCCCTTTGCCTTGACGACAGCTTTGCAAACTCTTGGCATTCTCTCAACCAGCTTCATGAGGTAGTCACCTGGAATGCATTTCAAATAACAGGTGTGCCTTGTTAAAAGTTCATTTGTGGAATTTCTTTCCTTCTTAATGAGTTTGAGTCAATCAGTTGTGTTGTGACAAGGTAGGGGATAGCTCTATTTGGCAAAATACCCAGTTCTGTATTATGGCAAGAACAGCTCAAATAAGCAAAGAGAAACGACAGTCCATCATTACTTTAAGACATGAAGGTCAGTAAATCTGGGAAATTTGTGCAGTCTCAAAAAATATCAAGCTCTATGATGAAACTGGCTCTCATGAGGACCACCACAGGAAAGGAAGACCCAGAGTTACCTCTGCTGCAGAGGATAAGTTCATTAGAGTTACCAGCCTCAGAAAATGCAGCAAAAATAAATGCTTCAGAGTTCAAGTAACAGACACATCTCAACATGAACTGTTCAGAGGAGACTGTGTGAATCAGGCCTTCATGGTTGAATTGCTGCAAAGAAACCACTACTAAAAATGGCACCGGAAGAAATGTCAGCAGTTTTATGGCCGCCCAACCAATTGTGGTATTATGTGGGGGTTTTTCACGTTATTTGTAACTTATTTTATGCATAATGTTTCTGCAACCATATCTTACGGCAAAAAAAGAGCTTCTGGATATCAGGACAGCGATCACTCACCTCAGATTAAACTAAGATTTTTTTCGCACAAGACATTCTCCAAACACCCGGCAGGGCCGAGATCACCGTTATTTGCAAGAGGAAGCGACACAGGTACAGAGGACAAAGAACCGGATGCCTGGTCAAGACCCGGAAAAGGCGAGTGTGAAAGCTGCCGTTACCGTCAATACTACTCGCCAACGTGCAATCATTGGACAATAAACTAGACGAGGTACGATCACGAATATCCTACCAACAGGACATCACAAACTGTAATATCTTATGTTTCACGGAATCGTGGCTGAATGACGACATGGATATTCAGCTAGCGAGATACATGCTGCACCGGCAAGATAGAACAGCACACTCCTCGTAAGACGAGGGGGGGGGGGGTCTGTGCATATTTGTAAACAACAGCTGGTGCACAAAATCTAAGGAAGTCTCTAGATTTTGCTCGCCTGAAGTAGAGTATATTGTGATAAATTGCAGGCCACACTACTTGCCTAGAGAGTTCTCAGCTATACTTTTCATAGCTGTTTATTTACCACCACAGACAGATGCTGGCACTAAGGCCGCACTCAGTCAGCTGTATAAAGGAAATAAGCAAACAGGAAACCAATAACCCAGAGGTGGCGCTCCTAGTGGCCGGACACTTTAATGCAGGGAAACGTAAATCAGTTCTACCAAATTTCCATCAACATGTTAAATGTGCATCCAGAGGGAAAATAATTCTAGATCACCTGTACTCCACACACAGAAGTACGTACAAAGCTCTCCCTCGCCCTCCATTTGGTAAATCCGACCACAACTCTATCCTCCTGATTCCTGCTTACAAGCAAAAATTAAAGCAGGAAGCACCACTCAGTCTATAAAAAAGTGGTCAGATGAAGCAGATGCAGGACTGTTTTGCTATCACAGACTGGAACATGTTCCCGGATTCTTCTGTTGGCATTGAGGAGTACGTCACATCAGTCACTGGCTTTATCAATAAGTCCATCGAAGACGTCGTCCCCACAGTGACTGTACGTACATACCCCAACCAGAAGCCATGGATTACAGGCAACATTTGCACTGAGCTAAAGGGTAGAGCTGCCGCTTTCAAGGTGCGAGACTCTAACCCGGAAACTTACAAGAAATCCTGCTATGCCCTGCGATGAACCATCAAACAGGCAAAGCGTCAATACAGGGCTTAGATTGAATCATACTAGACTGGCTCTGATGCTCGTCTTATGTGGCAGGGCTTGCAAACTATTACAGACTACAAAGGGAAGAACAGCCGCGAGCTGCCCAGTGACACAAGCCTACCAGATGAGCTAAATCACTTCTATGCTCGCTTCGAGGCAAGCAACACTGAGGCATGCATGAGAGCATCAGCTGTTCCGGACGACTATGTGATCACACACTCCGTAGCCGATGTGAGTAAGACCTTTAAACAGGTCAAAATACAGGGGCCAGACCGATTACCAGGACGTGTGCTCCAGGCATGTGCTGACCAACTGACAGGTGTCTTCACTGACATTTTCAACATGTCCCTGATTATGTCTGTAATACCAACATGTTTCAAGCAGACCACCATAGTCCCTGTGCCCAAGAACACAAAGGCAACCTGCCTAAATGACTACAGACCCGTAGCCATGAAGTGCTTTCAAAGGTTGGTAATGGCTCACATCAACACCATTATCCCAGAAACCCTAGACCCACTCCAATTTCCATACCGCCCAAACAGATTCCCAGATAATGCAATCTCTATTGCACTCCACACTACACTTTCCAACCTGGACAAAAGGAACAGTTATGTGAGAATGCTATTCATTGACGACAGCTCAGCTGTCAACACCATTGTACCCTCAAAGTTCATCACTAAGCTAAGGATCCTGGGACTAAACACCTCCCTCTGCAACTGGATCCTGAACTGCCTGACAGGCCGCACCCAGGTTGTGAGGGTAGGTAGCAACACATCGGCCACGCTGATCCTCAACACTGGAACTCCCCAGGGGTGCGTGCTCAGTCCCCTCCTGTATTCCCCGTTCACCCACGACTGCATGGAAGGCATGACTCCAACACCATCATTAAGTTTGCAGACGACACAACAGTGGTAGGCCTGATCACCGACAACGACGAGACAGCCTATAGGGAGAAAGTCAGAGACCTGGCTGGGTGGTGCCAGAATAACAACCTATCCCTCAATGTAACCAAGACTAAGGAGATTATTGGTGGACTACAGGAAAAGGAGGACTGAGCACGCCCCCTTTTTCATCGACGGGGCTGTAGTGGAGCAGGTTGAGAGCTTCAAGTTCCTTGGTGTCCACATCAACAACAAACAAGAATGGTCCAAACACACCAAGACAGTTGTGAATTGGGCATGACAAAGCCTATTCCTCAGGAAACTAAAAATATTTGGCATGGGTCCTGAGATCCTCAAAAGGTTCTACAGCTGCAACATCGAGAGCATCCTGACTGAGTGCATCACTGCCTGGTACGGCAATTGCTTGGCCTCTGACCGCAAGGCACTACAGAGGGTAGTGCGTACGGCCCAGTACATCACTGGCTTCCTGCCATCCAGGACCTCTATACCAGGCGGTGTCAGAGAAAGGCCCTACAAATTGTCAAAGACCCCAGCCACCCCATTCATAGACTGTTCTCTCTACTACCGCATGGCAAGCAGTACTGGAGTGCCAAGTCTAGGACAAAAAGGCTTCTCAACAGTTTTTACCCCCAAGCCATAAGACTCCCGAACAGGTAATCAAATGGCTACCCGGACTATTTGCATTGTGTGCCTCCCTACGCTGCTTCTGCTACTCTCTGTTTATCATATATGCATAGTCACTTTAACTATACATTCATGTACATACTACCTCAATTGGGCCGACCAACCAGTGCTCCCGCACATTGGCTAACCGGGCTATCTGCATTGTGTCCCACCCACCATCCGCCAACACCTCTTTTACGCTACTGCTACTCTCTGATCATCATACATGCATAGTCACTTTAACCATATCTACATGTACATACTACCTCAATCAGCCTGACTAACCGGTGTCTGTATGTAGCCTCACTACTTTTATAGCCTCGCTACTGTATATAGCCTGTCTTTTTACTGTTGTTTTTATATTTTATCTTACCTATTGTTCACCTAATACCTTTTTTTGCACTATTGGTTAGAGCCTGTAAGTCAACATTTCACTGTAAGGTGAACCTGTTGTATTCAGCACACGTGACAAATAAACTTTGATTTGATTTAAAGGACACCAATAAGAAGAAGACACTTGCTTAGGCCAAGAAACACAAGAAATAGACACTAGACTGGTGGAAATTTGTCTGATGAGTCCAAATTTGAGATTTTTGGTTCCAACTGCTGTGACTTTGTGAGACGCAGAGTAGGTGAACGGATGATCTCCACATGTTATGCCCTTTATTAGACCACAAAGAGGTGTTAGGATTCTTAACCGTCACATTAGTTACGACAAGTTAGAGCATGAAAAGGCATGGAACCTGATATCCTATGGAAGAATAGACAGTTGGCTTATGCAAATTCTGCTGAACCATCCCTCTGAAGGTGAATGTCAATAGTCTGAAAAAGCATCTTCCTCTCCTTGTTCCTTCTCCTTCACTGAATAGAAATCACAGAGAGAGTGAGAGCAAATGTGGCAGATGCCACCTCTCCAACTCTCTCACATTAGTTAATATGAAGTATCTTAGAGTATGGATAATGATGCATTCCCGTTATAGTTCCCTACCCTTTAAAAAAATAAATAATAATTTGTCCTTTTTCACCCCAACTTCATGGTATCCAATTGGTAGTTAGTCTTGTCCCTTCGCTGCAACTCCCGTACGGACTTGTGAGAGGCGAAGGTCAAGAGCCATGCGTGCTCCGAAACACAACAAAGCCAAGCTGCACTGCTTCTTGACACACCCGCTTAACCCGGAAGCCAGACGCACCAATGTGTCGGAGGAAACACGGTACACCCGGAGATCGTGTTGGCGTGCATTGCGCCTGGCCCGCCACAGGAGTTGCTAGAGAGCGATGGCACAAGAACATCCCTACTGGCCAAACCCACCCCTAACCCGGACAATGCTGGGCCACCCCATGGGTCTCCCGGTCGCAGTCAGCTGCGATAAAGCCTGGACGCGAACCCTGAATTTCTAGTGGCACAGCTAGGAGTGCGGTGCAGTGCCTTAGAACACTGTGCCACTCGGGAGGCGTAGTTCACTACCTTTTACCAGGGCCGATAAGGCTCTGGTCAAAATTAAGGCTGGGAATTGCCAGGGACCTCACGATACGTTATTATCACGATACTTGGAGAACAAGATATAGGATGACCAGCGCTAGCTAACACTACCTAGCAAAAAATATGCATTTTTTATTTACAAATCAATACTTGGAGTCAAAGTATCGATTCCCCCCCCCCCCTTACTAGTCAAAAGTAGTGTACTAAATAGGGGATAGGGTTGCATTTGGGACATATCCTACATGTCAACTCACCTCTGCTGTTCCTTCACCACAGCCAGGACGTCGTCAGAGAGATGCTGGGAATCTTGGGAAAAGTGGAAGAGTTCTTTAAGCTGGGCCTTGAGGCGCTCCACCTGGGATTCCTCTGCCAATAAAGTATTCCGGATGTTCTGAGCGGAGGAATACCAACAGAGAGAAATAAGGAAAAATACACATCACAGTGAATATTACCTTTTTGAGCCCTGGTCAAAAGCATTACAAAGGGGATAGGAAACCATTTGGGACATATCCAGAGACGAGGCTAGACCACCTGGCAGCTCATTCTCTACACCCAAACAATCACACACCAACATCAACAACCAAATTGGCATGAACACCAACTTGAGTTTGAGTTCATTTCTTTTTTTACAGGGACAGTGCACATTAATCAACGTTTCAGTAAAAGTGCCAGTTTTAGCCAGATGGTTAATTTTCAACCACAGTCTCGGGGCATGTTATTAAAAACAATTACATTAACAATACAGACAAACAATAAGCAGTGAAAACATAGGACAAGCAACATGTAGCAAGCAGACAGAGCAACAGCACAGCGACTAAACAAAATCCATAAAAGCAACACATAAAAACATAAATGCAATACATGAAAAAGTGTTTACACACCTCATAACATGGAAAGCGGCAAAACACAGCTAGGGATTATGTTCACAAGTCTGATTGGCCTATAGCCATGTCTTAATGTTTTTTGTGAAGGTGTGATAGGCGGTGCAGCTGTGTGTGTCTGATGTCAGTGTATTCCAGACATGGGAAGTTCTCACAGAGAAAGCAGACGGACGAAAGGTGCTAATCCTTGAATACAAGACATGCGTCAGTGTATTGCACAAGATTTTCCCAACTCAGGAACTCGTGATTTCTGAGGATGTAACAGTGATGATGGATATTGAGCTTTCAATCAAGCACGTTGAGAGCCTGTTTGCAGACAGACTGAATGTTGTACAGCGAGCTTGGGCCCAACCAGTCAAGCAGTATAATAAGTGAGGGAATATCATACCATTTAAGTACAGTTTTGCTACCTCTGTAGTCAAACAATTTCATATGAATCGGAAATTAGCTAGGTTGGATTTGGTTATTTGAGTTCCCCTTTTCAACTGCTTAAAAAAAAGAAAAAAAAGAGGTTGGAATCAAGTATGATGCCAAGGTACTTAACATGGAATACCACCTGGAGCTTCTCCCCTGACACACAGACATCTGGCTCAGTAGCATCAGTTACACACAGACATCTGGCTCAGTAGCATCAGTTACACACAGACATCTGGCTCAGTAGCATCAGTTACACACAGACATCTGGCTCAGAAGCATCAGTTACACACAGACATCTGGCTCAGTAGCATCAGTTACACACAGACATCTGGCTCAGTAGCATCAGTTACACACAGACATCTGGTTTAGTAGCATCAGTTACACACAGACATCTGGCTCAGTAGCATCAGTTACACACAGACATCTGGCTCAGTAGCATCAGTTACACACAGACATCTGGCTCAGTAGCATCAGTTACACACAGACATCTGGCTCAGTAGCATCAGTTACACACAGACATCTGGCTCAGTAGCATCAGTTACACACAGACATCTGGCTCAGTAGCATCAGTTACACACAGACATCTGGCTCAGTAGCATCAGTTACACACAGACATCTGGCTCAGTAGCATCAGTTACACACATACATCTGGCTCAGTAGCATCAGTTACACACAGACATCTGGCTCAGTAGCATCAGTTACACACAGACATCTGGCTCAGTAGCATCAGTTACACACAGACATCTGGCTCAGTAGCATCAGTTACACACAGACATCTGGCTCAGTAGCATCAGTTACACACAGACATCTGGCCCAGTAGCATCAGTTACACACAGACATCTGGCTCAGTAGCATCAGTTAAACACAGACATCTGGCTCAGTAGCATCAGTTACACACAGATATCTGGCTCAGTAGCATCAGTTACACACAGACATCTGGCTCAGTAGCATCAGTTACACACAGACATCTGGCTCAGTAGCATAAGTTACACACAGACATCTGGCTCAGTAGCATAAGTTAAACACAGACATCTAGCTCCGTAGCATCAGTTAAACACAGACATCTGGCTCAGTAGCATCAGTTAAACACAGACATCTGGCTCAGTAGCATCAGTTAAACACAGACATCTGGCTCAGTACCATCAGTTACACACAGACATCTGGCTCAGTAGCATCAGTTACACATAGACATCTGGCTCAGTAGCATCTGTTAAACACAGACATCTGGCTCAGTAGCATCAGTTACACACAGACATCTGGCTCAGTAGCATCAGTTACACATAGACATCTGGCTCAGTAGCATCTGTTAAACACAGACATCTGGCTCAGTAGCATCAGTTAAACACAGACATCTGGCTCAGTAGCATCAGTTAAACACAGACATCTGGCTCAGTAGCATCAGTTGTCCTCTTTGTGAACAAAGAAAAATGTTTTTTTCACATTGAGATGCAAACATGAGTCACTGAGCCACTTTGTAACCTGGACCATTACAGTAGTGGGTTCTTGTGCAGCTTGTTGTTTGCTCTTTACATGCACATATATCACTGTATCATCTGCATACATTTGAACTTCCGACCCAGTACAGACAGAACGCAGATCATTAACGTACAGGCTGAAGAGGAGGGGCCCCAGTACTGACCCTTGGGGAACGCCCAATTAATTTCCTCCTTTGCCAGAGTTAACCGATTACAGCCTCAGAGGCCTCTTGGTGCCTGCTGCTTTCATTCCACTGATATGAATTGTCAAGAATGCTTTTGTTTGTTGAGGATTAAAAGAGTGGTTAAGAACTGCTTGCCTCATCTGCCAGCTTTGGTTTCTCAGTCTGATCTAAATATTCTACAGTGGCTTCCTAGCCTCACTTCCTAGCCTCGCTTCCTAGACTCGCTTCCTTGCCACCATCTTCACTGATCTGAACAGACGCAGGTTGACGTTTATTGTCATGAGATGGAGGCAGAACCGAGCAATTTCCCCTTAGATAGGCCATCTGCAAAGTAAAAATGGTCTATAAGGTAAAAAATGTATGAACAAAAATGTTTGCTTTTTGGCCTTAATTTTTAGGTTTATCAGTTTGGTTAAGGTTAGGGTTAAGATTAGGTTTAAAATCAGATTTTATGACATTGTGGCTGTGCCAGCTAGTGAACACTGCAGAGTTGCCTCCAGAACAAGATTCATGATGAAAAACACTAACCTACTGAACAGACAGGACAGGTGTAAGCAATGTACTGAAAGCCTATGGAGGCATTTCCTTTCATCTGTCACAATTATTCAAATCAGTGAGGATGAAGTACAATAGATAACAAAAAGAAGCTACTTCAAACTATTGATACACATAGACTGTTGGAACCTGCCCTACCACACCTTCCCACAACATGTATGTTTTTACTGTAAGGTTACAATACCAGCCCACAATCATTATCTTCTCTCTCTCATTTCCACCACACCTCTCCCAGGCATTCAGTCAGAGGGCAATTCCTGCCAGGTAATAGTTAGAGCAACCACCCATGCAGTGTCAGACCCTTGTTGTAGCTCGTAACTAAAGCTGTAAACCATAGGGTTGAGGAGTGAAAGTAGCATAGAGAACTGTCGGAGAGAGAGAGAGATTATACAGGAAGTAATAGAGAGTGAGCCCAAACCCACCATGTATTTCCTCCACTGCCCAACCATCTGTTCCTCAATCCTGTCTCCCTCCCTGGCTGTTTCCAGGTCTCTGGTCCTGTCTCCCTCCCTGGCTGTCTCTAGATCTCCGGTCCTGTCTCCCTCCCTGGCTGTCTCCAGATCTCCGGTCCTGTCTCTCTCCCTGGCTGTCTCCAGGTCTCTGGTCAGTCTGTGGAGCAGGCCCCGGAGCTGGCCGATGTCCTCCCCTAGACGCTGGCAGCGGCTCTGGTACTGGCTCTGAGACTCCAGGCTGCTCTTCAGGCTCTCTCCGGCCTCACACAGGCTCTGTCTCAGCCTCTGCCAGTCCAGACGCAGCTCCTCTGCTTCCTCCACCACCACATCTGCCCCCCCGGGGGACGTGTTGGCCCGCACTGCCTCCGCCATGACCTCAATGTGCTGCAGCGTCCTCTCCTCACTGGCCACGTTGTCATCCAGGGTCTGACAGAGGAGAGAGGGTTAGGCTGTGTCCTGATTCTCTACCCTACTGAAACTTCATCATATTCTTTCAAATCCATGACACAAAACTAAGGAAATTACAAGGAAATGTTCTTAGCATGGTATGTGTCCCTCCCAGCAGAATCAAATCAAGTCAAATCAAACCTCATTTAAAATGCAAGTCATGTGAATAGGGTGTACTTCTCTCACCTGTTCCTCCCAGAAGTCATGTGACTAGGGTGTACTTCTCTCACCTGTCCCTCCCAGAAGTCATGTGACTAGGGTGTACTTCTCTCACCTGTAGGGCTCGGAGTTTGTTCTCGGCTGTGTCATCTGTCTCAGTGAGGGTGTTGAGCTCCTTAGTCTTGGACACCAGCCAGGCCTGGAACTTCAGGACGTCTCTCTGGTACATCTGGTGCTCTTCAGCCATCTTCTGCAGCACCGACAGCCTCTCCTGTTGACATGAAAATCTGGGATTAGTACATATATTTTTTTCACTTAAAAATGTGTGATATAGCCATTGATTGTTGCTTTTCAAATCCCAGATTGCCCTTTTAAAAGCCAAGTAACCTTTATAAAAAAAAACATTTAAACAAAAAAAAACTGATTCAGTGTTTACTATTTTATGAGGATCCCCATTAGCTACTGCTGAAGCAGCAGTTAGTCTTCCTGGGGTCCACGATGCTCTATGATAATAACGGAACCAGAGAAAGAGCTAATAAAAGGAAAGAAACCCATATCAATATGGAGCAGATACATGCAAATTGCTTTGAATAAAGAAACCTCATTGGTGTACTGGAGAATAGTAGAATAGCATCTTATTCAGAATAACATTTGATTTAACTTAGATTAGAACTAGCTGGTCCAGCTTTGTTCTAAGTGTAGGGGAAGAAATGTGCTCTATTAATAAGCAACAACTTCAATATGAAAGAGAACATCAATCATTACAATGGCATTCCCCCTTGGACCAAACACACGGCTCTGCCACGAGTTAAATGATGTTCAAATGGGCCAGGAAGACCCTTTGAAAAGAGAGACAGACAGAGGAGAGGACTATGGTCGGGCTCCATCCTGTCAGATGTTTCAAAGGGCAATGAAACGCAGATAGAAACAGGAATGGCATTGTCTTGATAGTGTGAAGAAGAGAACAAAGGAACTATACAACAAAAGAAAGCTTAGCACAATTTGAAGAGTATTTACCAACAACATTCAGAGACACAGACGTAACTCTAGAAGAGTACAGTAATGTAGAGTGCAGAGTACAGTAACGTAGAGTGCAGAGTACAGTAACGTAGAGTGCAGAGTACAGTAACGTAGAGTGCAGAGTACAGTAACGTAGAGTGCAGAGTACAGTAACGTAGAGTGCAGAGTACAGTAATGTAGAAGTTACTGTACTCTGTAACCGTCAGCCTGTCTGTCTGCCTGCGATTGAAACGGCAACATGGTTTCAATCATTACATTATCTTTGCTATATAGTCTACCCTGACAGTAATCGTGGTGTACACATTATCTCCCTAAGGTCTATACAGGAATGCTAGCCTGGGTTTTGTGCAGAGAAATCCAGGGGATAGGTGGAAAGACTTTGAATGAGAAAGCCTCCCTTATACCACACACACACACACACACACACACACACACACACACACACACACACACACACACACACACACACACACACACACACACACACACACACACACACACACACACACACGCACACGCACACGCACGCACATCAGCCTTGTCCCGTATGCTGTTATAGGCCAGATGGAGTCTCTCCTGTGCTTCCTGGTCCACACTGGGATCCTGGATGCGGTTGTTCAGCGCTGCAGCCTCGTCCACCAGCCTCTCCAGCAACAGTGCCTGGTTCTGGACGTCACTCAGCAGGACGCGCTGGTTGTCTACCTGGAACACACACACACAAACACGCCACACACACGTTAGATTACATTACATTTGGGTGGCTTTTGAATTGTTTATCAATAATAAAACATAATACAAGTCCTTTCTACTGCAAAAAGTTATGTTTATGCATTATTTAATGTCTTTGGGCTGGGGGCCGTATTGAGTAGCTTGGATGAATAAGGTGCCCAGAGTAAACTGTCTGCTACTCAGGCCCAGTTGCTAATATATGCATATTATTAGTAGATTTGGATAGAAAACACTCTGAAGTTTCTAAAACTGTTTGAATGATGTCTGTGAGTATAACAGAACTCATATGGCAGGCAAAAACCTGGAAAAAAATCCAACCAGGAAGTGGGAAATCTGAGGTTTGTAGTTTTTCAACTCTTGGCCTATCGAATACACAGTGTCTAAGGGGTCAAATTGCACTTCCCAAGGTTTCCACTATATGTCAACAGTCTTTAGAACCTTGTTTGATGCTTCTACTGTGAAGGAGGGGAGAATGACAGGGGAATGAGTCAGAGGTCTGCCAGAGAGACACAAGCTGGACACGCGCGTTCACGTGAGAGTTAGCTTGAGTTCCATTGCATTTCTACAGAAAAAGTAATTCTCCGGTTGGAACATTATTGAAGATTTATGTTAAAAACATCCTAAAGATTGATTCTATACATCGTTTGACATGTTTCTGCGGACTGTAACGGAACTTTTTGACTTTGTCTGCTCCTAGTGATCACGCGTCATGAATTTGGCTAAACGCGCAGCAAACAAAAAGGAGATATTTGGACATAAATGATGGACATTATTGAACAAAACAAACATTTATTGTGGAACTGGGATTCCTGGGAGTGCATTCTGATGAAGATTATCAAAGGTAAGTGAATATTTATAATGCTATTTCGGACTTCTGTTGACGACACAACATGGCGGATATCTGTTTGGGTTGTTTTGGTCTCTGAGCGCCGTACTCAGATTACAGCATGGTGTGTTTAAAAAAAAATCTGACACAGTGGTTGCATTATTTATTTTATTTCACCTTTATTTAAAGGGCTTGGGGTAAGCACATTGGCTTGTCCCAGTAGTTATGTGTAGAGTCGTAGTGACATGTTTTGGGGATTTAGAGATACACCACATGACCAAAAGTATGTGGACACCTGCTTGGTGAACATCTCATTCCAAAATCATGGGTATTAATATGGAGTTGGTCCCCCCTTTGTTGCTATAACAGCCCCCACTCTTCTGGGAAGGCTTTCCACTAAATATTGGAACATTGCTGCAGGGACTTGCTTCCATTCAGCCACAAGAGCATTAGTGAGGTTGGGCACTGATGTTGAGTCCTGGCTCACAGTTGGCATACCAATTCATCCCAATGGTGTTTGGTGGGGTTGAGGTCAGGGCAGGCCATTCAAGTTCTTCCACACCGATCTCGACAAACTATTTCTGTATGGACCAAGTTTTGTGCATGGGGGCATTGTCATGCTGAAACAGGAAAGGGTCTTCCCCCAAACTGTTGCCACAAAGTTGGAAGCACAGAATCATCTAGAATGTCACTGTATGCTGTAACGGTAAGATTTCCCTTCACTGTAACTAAGGGGCCCAGCCCGAACCACTGAGCTCTTTAGTAAGGCCATTCTAATGCTAATGTTTGTCTATGGAGATTGCATGGCGTTGTGCTCGATTTTATTCACCTGTCAGCAACGGGTGTGGCTGAAAGAGCCAAATCCACTAATTTGAAGGGGTGTCCACATACTTTTGCATATATAGTGTATCTATTATTTTGAGTGCAATAAAGTAAACAAAGGTATTTCATCTACTGTATAGATCAGGTATAGAGCAATACAAACACATTAGAATAATAAAATACTTTCTTTTTTTTACTAGTATAACGTCTGTCATTGGTGTTACCACCTTGAAAATGACTCATTACAAAGATATACAAGGACCTTGAGAATTCTCTCCAGTGACAAACTGTTATCGGGGTAGGGGTCTGTCTATATTAAAGAAAATTATTAGCTAATTACACCCTTTTAGTATGTCACACATTTGAGGATTCCGTTGATCATTTGGTGTGTCGAAATCCAAATTGTCACTTGGTGTTAGTCAATTTAAATGAAGGGAAATAACATTGTGAGCAAAATGATTCATCAAATCAGTTTAGTATATTAAAGGATTGATGACCTTAGATTTGAGCCTTTCTTGCCTCCATTTCAAATAATCCTCATTTACCAAAAAGTCTCTATTTTCTACTATTACTGGTGGCACAATGTTATCTTAAATGGTACAAATGATTGAAAGTAATTAAGCTACCATATCAGTTGATTTAGAATAGGAAGATGTACCCAAATACAATTAAATAAATGGAAATGTAGAAAAATGAAGTTCATTGTTTCCAAAATGTCACCGTAATTGAAGAACGACCCATTGGATACCATTTCCAGCTGGAACTTGGTGCATCAATCAGCAAGCTAGCTCTTCTATAGATTTAATAAGCAGCATTAGTTGGTTCAATTGATGTGGCTAGAGTTTTCAACTATGAACTCAAAGATGGCTTCCTACAAGAAGTAGGAATCTAACAGCCTATGAACACAGTTCAAGCTAGGCTACTGAAATGGTACCAGTAGTATAACCTCTCTTCCCCTCTCTAAACGTCACTATTGTTGACACCCAACACCTGGTGTGTTTGCTCACCTGCCACAATTTCTCCTTCACCCCCAGCTGCAGCTCCACCTCCGGCTCCAGACTGCGACACACGCTGACCAGCCACATCTCAAACTCCTCATAGGCCTTCAGGTACTCACTCCAGTGCAGCCACACCCACTCTATACGGCTGAGGAAAGAGGAGATGGAATGGTAGGTAAGACTTTATAATCATGAACAAGCATTTATAAACCATTTTTTTTACTATTATCAATAATTATTTCATTATGAAATATTTAAGCATTTATGAAGGCATATTCAAGGTGAGAAACAATAGACCTCCGAAACTGATATGTGTAGCTATATGGGTTAAAAATATATATTTTTAAACAAGGGCTTCTGCTGTGACTATGTAATTAAACAAATATGTGTAAACTACTGGAAGGAATATATTCACTCATGCCTACATTATCCATGTGGTGCTAACCTCTCCTGGTGTTTACATACGGACCACTCTCTTTCTAAAAGAGAAAGGATGCTTATTACTAATTGTGGTTTCTTTTTAAAGAAACATTATAGTAATTAACCTGCCATTTTCAGCTCTCATAGAAGTCATGGAAGGTCATAGGGGTCATGGAGGGGTCATGGAGGAGTTATGGAGGAGTCATGAGTTAGCATACCTGTGGCAGTGGATGATGTAGGTGCAGGTCTCCTCCCATAATGCTTTGAGTTCTTTGAGTCTGGCATGGGTGATGTTCCTCGTCTCCTGGTTACCGTTCTGCAGTAAGACCTCTGCAGCCACAAGCACCTTGTCAAACTTCAAATGACCCTCGTGCTCCGACTGGTGGATTTTCTGACCACCAATAACACACAAGAGAGGCTTGATGAGATCATGAATTTTGTGATGACAGACAATAATGTGATCAAGCATATAGAAGCTTCCCTCGAGGGAAACAAACCTGAGAGGATGGTGGAAGCAACAAAACGAAAAATGAGAGTTGGAATTAGACTAATGTAGTGGCCGGCTCTGGATTCCCATACCAAGGTTCTACTGTATTACAGTGTTTCAAGTTGAGTGGCCAGTTGAGGACAGCCATAACCACAGCCATGGTGGAAAGGACAATGTGAGAAGATGTATCCGAGCCTGACAGTATGGTTCAGGCTGGCTCAATAGTGGGAAACAGGTATTTGACCCTCGGTGAAGACATCAAAACTATTAAATAACACATATGGAATCATGTAGTACCCCAAAAAAGTGTTTAACAAATTAAAATATATTCTATATTTGAGATTCTTCAAAGTAGCCACCCTTTGCCATGATGACAGCTTTGTACACTTTTGGCATTCTCTCAACCAGCTTCATGAGGTAGTCACCAAGAAGGCATTTCAATTAACAGGTGTGCCTTGTTAAAAGTTCATTTGTGGAATGTCTTTCCTTCTTAATGCGTTTGAGCCAATCAGTTGTGTTGTGACAAGGTAGGGGTGGTATACAGAAGATAGCCCTATTTGGTCAAAGAGCAAGTCTGTATTATGGCAAGAACAGCTCAAAAAAGCAAAGAGAAACGACAGTCCATCATTACTTTAAGACATGAAGGTCAGTCAATCTTCTTCAAGTGCAGTCACAAAAACCATCAAGCGCTACGATGAAACTGGCTCTAATGAGGACCGCCACAGGAAAGGAAGACCCAGAGTTACCTCTGCTGCAGAGGATAAGTTCATTAGAGTTACCAGCCTCAGAAATTGCAGCCCAAATAAATGCTAGGTATCCCCCTTTCGCTTTACAGAGTTCAAGTAACAGACACATCTCAACATCAACTGTTCAGAATAGACTGCGTGAATCAGGCCTTCATGGTCGAATTGTTGCAAAGAAACCACTACTAAAGGACAACAATAATAAGAAGAGACTTGCTAGAGCCAAGAAAGACGAGCAATGAACATTAGACTGGTAGAAATCTGTTCTTTGGTCTGATAAATTTGAGATTTTTGGTTCCAACCGCTATGTCTTTGTGAGATGCAGAGAAGGTGAACGGATGATCTCTGCATGTGTGATTCCCACCGTGAAGCATGGAGGAGGAGGTGTAATGGTGCTTTGCTGGTGACACTGTTGGGTGATTTATTTAGAATTCAAGGCACACTTAACCAGCGTGGCTACCACAGCATTCTGCAGTGATATGCCATCCCATCTGGTTTGCGCTTAGTGGAACTATAATTTATTTTTCAACTGGACATTGACCTGAAACACACCTCCAGGCTGTGTAAGGCCTATTTGAACAAGTAGAAGAGTGATGGAGTGCTGCATCAGCTTACCTGGCCTCCACAATTACCCGACCTCAACACAATTGAGATAGGTTGGGATGAGTTGGACAGCAGAGTGAAGGAAAAGCAGCAAACAAGCACTCAGCATGTGGGAACTCCTTCAAGACTGTTGGAAAGGCATTCCTACCTTTTATAACGGAATTTGAATGTTTGGTCTCTCTCTGTCAAAGAGGAATAGGCGAAGCATGAATGTGTTGGCTACATTAAGAAATATTTAATGTAGCCAAAGATAATAGGGTTCCGTAGGAAACACTGACCATCAGATTGGTTCCTACCTTGTCACAATAACTCCTCCCTGGCAATTTCATTCATTGTTATGTCAAACACCACTGAATTCAAAGTGCTCACTAATATTTATATTCTAACTATAGAATCAGAATGAATTTGCTATTTACAAGTTCACTCAAGTGTTTCGATCTAAATCACAATTGCAACATTTGGTTAAAAAAATTCCCATATTGTGCTACGTGGCAGAGTGAACATGTTATCAAATGAGTGGAGGAAATGCAGAAATTGATGGAAATGAAGGAAATTTGTTTTGGTTGAAGTTGACCTGAACAGTATAAAACAATCAAAATGGAGAAAGCACCATTGAAATCACTTAGAATGTATGTCTTGCCACTGTAGGGTCACTCACTGCTAGTTAGAAATGGTATTATTCAAAAACATAAAACACCATTAAAAAATGAAATAAATGCAGTGATACATTTTGGCCATATCGCCCAGCCCTAGTAGTTAGTGTCAGTAATTACTAGTGTCAGTAGTTAGTTATGGTGAGACCCAACCCTGTCTCTCTGTGCTTGTGTCAGTAGTTACTGTCAGTAGCTAGTTAGGGTTGTGTCTCACCCTGTCTCTCTGAGCCTATGTCAGTAGTTAGTTAGGGATGGGTCTTACTCTAACTACTGACACAGACTCAGAGAGACAGTGGGACCCAACCCTAACTAACTACTGACACTAACTACTACTGACACTAACTACTCTAACAGGCTCAGAGAGACAGGGTTTGGTCTCACTGGCTCTCTGAGTCTGTCTGTAGTTAGAGTCAGTCGTTAGTTACTTAGTTGGTGAGACCCAACCCTAACTAACTACTGACAGGCTCAGAGAGACAGTGAGACCCAACCCTAACTAACTACTGACAGGCTCAGAGAGACAGTGAGACCCAACCCTAACTAATTACTGACAGGCTCAGAGAGACAGTGAGACCCAACCCTAACTAACTACTGACAGGCTAAGAGAGACAGTGAGACCCAACCCTAACTAACTACTGACAGGCTCAGAGAGACAGTGAGACCCAACCCTAACTAATTACTGACAGGGTCAGAGAGACAGTGAGACCCAACCCTAACTAACTACTGACACAGGCTCAGAGAGACAGGGTGAGACCCAACCCTAACTAAGTACTGACTAAGGCTCAGAGAGACAGTGAGACCCAACCCTAACTAACTACTGACAGGCTCAGAGAGACAGGGTGAGACCCAACCCTAACGAACTACTGACAGGCACAGAGAGACAGTGAGACCCAACCCTAACTAAGTACTGACAGGCTCAGAGAAACAGTGAGACCCAACCCTAACTAACTACTGACAGGCTCAGAGAGACAGTGAGACCCAACCCTAACTAACTACTGACAGGCTCAGAGAGACAGTGAGACCCAACCCTAACTAACTACTGACACAGGCTCAGAGAGACAGTGAGACCCAACCCTAACTAACTACTGACAGGCTCAGAGAGACAGTGAGACCCAACCCTAACTAACTACTAACACAGGCTCAGAGAGACAGTGAGACCCAACCCTAACTAACTACTGACAGGCTCAGAGAGACAGTGAGACCCAACCCTAACTAACAACTGACAGGCTCAGAGAGACAGTGAGACCCAACCCTAACTAATTACTGACAGGCTCAGAGATACAGTGAAACCCAACCCTAACTAACAACTGACAGGCTAAGAGAGACAGTGAGACCCAACCCTAACTAACTACTGACAGGCTCAGAGAGACAGTGAGACCCAACCCTAACTAACTACTGACAGGGTCAGAGAGACAGTGAGACCCAACCCTAACTAAGTACTGACAGGCTCAGAGAAACAGTGAGACCCAACCCTAACTAACTACTGACAGGCTCAGAGAGACAGTGAGACCCAACCCTAACTAACTACTGACAGGCTCAGAAAGACAGTGAGACCCAACCCTAACTAACTACTGACACAGGCTCAGAGAGACAGTGAGACCCAACCCTAACTAACTACTGACACAGGCTCAGAGAGACAGTGAGACCCAACTCTAACTAACAACTGACAGGCTCAGAGAGACAGTGAGACCCAACCCTAACTAACTACTGACAGGCTCAGAGAGACAGTGAGACCCAACCCTAACTAACTACTGACAGGCTCAGAGAGACAGTGAGACCCAACCCTAACTAACTACTGACACAGGCTCAGAGAGACAGTGAGACCCAACCCTAACTAACTACGGACACAGGCTCAGAGAGACAGTGAGACCAAACCCTAACTAACTACTGACAGGCTAAGAGAGACAGTGAGACCCAACCCTAACTAACTACTGACAGGCTCAGAGAGACAGTGAGACCCAACCCTAACTAACTACTAACACAGGCTCAGAGAGACAGTGAGACCCAACCCTAACTAACAACTGACAGGCTCAGAGAGACAGTGAGACCCAACCCTAACTAATTACTGACAGGCTCAGAGAGACAGTGAGACCCAACCCTAACTAACTACTGACAGGCTCAGAGAGACAGTGAGACCCAACCCTAACTAACAACTGACAGGCTCAGAGAGACAGTGAAACCCAACCCTAACTAACTACTGACAGGCTAAGAGAGACAGTGAGACCCAACCCTAACTAACTACTGACAGGCTCAGAGAGACAGTGAGACCCAACCCTAACTAACAACTGACAGGCTCAGAGAGACAGTGAAACCCAACCCTAACTAACTACTGACAGGCTAAGAGAGACAGTGAGACCCAACCCTAACTAACTACTGACAGGCTCAGAGAGACAGTGAGACCCAACCCTAACTAACTACTGACAGGGTCAGAGAGACAGTGAGACCCAACCCTAACTAAGTACTGACAGGCTCAGAGAAACAGTGAGACCCAACCCTAACTAACTACTGACAGGCTCAGAGAGACAGTGAGACCCAACCCTAACTAACAACTGACAGGCTCAGAGAGACAGTGAAACCCAACCCTAACTAACTACTGACAGGCTAAGAGAGACAGTGAGACCCAACCCTAACTAACTACTGACAGGCTCAGAGAGACAGTGAGACCCAACCCTAACTAACAACTGACAGGCTCAGAGAGACAGTGAAACCCAACC
>NC_143046.1:80235000-80242500 GCF_057628025.1 Oncorhynchus mykiss
ATACGTAGGCTGAGTGGGGGGATACGTAGGCTGAGTGGTAGGATACGTAGGCTGAGTGGTGGGATACGTACCCTGAGTGGTGGGATATGTAGGCTGAGTGGTAGGATATGTAGGCTGAGTGGTGGGATATGTAGGCTTAGTGGTGGGATTTGTAGGCTGAGTGGTAGGATACGTAGGCTGAGTGGTGGGATATGTAGGCTGAGTGGTGGGATATGTAGGCTGAGTGGTGGGATATGTAGGCTGAGTGGTGGGATATATAGGCTGAGTGGTGGGATATGTAGGCTGAGTGGTGGGATATGTTGGCTGAGTGGTGGGATATGTTGGCTGAGTGGTGGGATATGTAGGCTGAGTGGTGGGATATGTAGGCTGAGTGGTGGGATATGTAGGCTGAGTGGTGGGATATGTAGGCTGAGTGGTGGGATATGTAGGCTGAGTGGTGGGATATGTAGGCTGAGTGGTGGGATACGTAGGCTGAGTGGTGGGATATGTAGGCTGAGTGGTGGGATATGTAGGCTGAGTGGTGGGATATGTAGGCTGAGTGGTGGGATATGTTGGCTGAGTGGTGGGATATGTTGGCTGAGTGGTGGGATACGTAGGCTGAGTGGTGGGATACGTACCCTGAGTGTTGGGATTTGTAGGCTGAGTGGTGGGATACGTAGGCTGAGTGGTGGGATACGTAGGCTGAGTGGTGGGATATGTAGGCTGAGTGGTGGGATATATAGGCTGAGTGGTGGGATACGTAGGCTGAGTGGTGGGATATGTAGGCTGAGTGGTGGGATATGTTGGCTGAGTGGTGGGATATGTTGGCTGAGTGGTGGGATATGTAGGCTGAGTGGTGGGATATGTAGGCTGAGTGGTGGGATACGTAGGCTGAGTGGTGGGATATGTAGGCTGAGTGGTGGGATATGTTGGCTGAGTGGTGGGATATGTAGGCTGAGTGGTGGGATATGTAGGCTGAGTGGTGGGATACGTAGGCTGAGTGGTGGGATATGTAGGCTGAGTGGTGGGATATATAGGCTGAGTGGTGGGATACGTAGGCTGAGTGGTGGGATATGTAGGCTGAGTGGTGGGATATGTTGGCTGAGTGGTGGGATATGTAGGCTGAGTGGTGGGATATGTAGGCTGAGTGGTGGGATACGTAGGCTGAGTGGTGGGATATGTAGGCTGAGTGGTGGGATATGTAGGCTGAGTGGTGGGATATGTAGGCTGAGTGGTGGGAAATGTTGGCTGAGTGGTGGGATATGTAAGCTGAGTGGTGGGATATGTAGGCTGAGTGGTGGGATACGTAGGCTGAGTGGTGGGATTTGTAGGCTGAGTGGTGGGATACGTACCCTGAGTGGTGGGATTTGTAGGCTGAGTGGTAGGATACGTAGGCTGAGTGGGGGGATACGTAGGCTTAGTGGTGGGATTTGTAGGCTGAGTGGTGGGATACGTACCCTGAGTGGTGGGATTTGTAGGCTGAGTGGTGGGATACGTAGGCTGAGTGGTGGGATACGTAGGCTGAGTGGTGGGATATGTAGGCTGAGTGGTGGGATATGTTGGCTGAGTGGTGGGATATGTAGGCTGAGTGGTGGGATATGTAGGCTGAGTGGTGGGATACGTAGGCTGAGTGGTGGGATATGTAGGCTGAGTGGTGGGATATGTCGGCTGAGTGGTGGGATATGTAGGCTGAGTGGTGGGAAATGTTGGCTGAGTGGTGGGATATGTAAGCTGAGTGGTGGGATATGTAGGCTGAGTGGTGGGATACGTAGGCTGAGTGGTGGGATTTGTAGGCTGAGTGGTGGGATATGTACCCTGAGTGGTGGGATTTGTAGGCTGAGTGGTAGGATACGTAGGCTGAGTGGGGGGATACGTAGGCTTAGTGGTGGGATTTGTAGGCTGAGTGGTGGGATACGTACCCTGAGTGGTGGGATTTGTAGGCTGAGTGGTGGGATACGTAGGCTGAGTGGTGGGATACGTAGGCTGAGTGGTGGGATATGTAGGCTGAGTGGTGGGATATATAGGCTCAATGGTGGGATATGTAGGCTGAGTGGTGGGATATGTAGGCTGAGTGGTGGGATATGTAGGCTGAGTGGTGGGATATGTAGGCTGAGTGGTGGGATATGTAGGCTGAGTGGTGGGATATGTTGGCTGAGTGGTGGGATATGTAGGCTGAGTGGTGGGATATGTAGGCTGAGTGGTGGGATATGTTGGCTGAGTGGTGGGATATGTAGGCTGAGTGGTGGGATATGTAGGCTGAGTGGTGGGATATGTAGGCTGAGTGGTGGGATATGTAGGCTGAGTGGTGGGATACGTACCCTGAGTGGTGGGATATGTAGGCTGAGTGGTGGGATACGTACCCTGAGTGGTGGGATATGTAGGCTGAGTGGTGGGATACGTACCCTGAGTGGTGGGATTTGTAGGCTGAGTGGTGGGATACGTACCCTGAGTGGTGGGATTTGTAGGCTGAGTGGTAGGATACGTAGGCTGAGTGGGGGGATACGTAGGCTGAGTGGTAGGATACGTAGGCTGAGTGGTGGGATACGTACCCTGAGTGGTGGGATATGTAGGCTGAGTGGTGGGATACGTACCCTGAGTGGTGGGATTTGTAGGCTGAGTGGTAGGATACGTAGGCTGAGTGGGGGGATACGTAGGCTGAGTGGTAGGATACGTAGGCTGAGTGGTGGGATACGTACCCTGAGTGGTGGGATATGTAGGCTGAGTGGTAGGATATGTAGGCTGAGTGGTGGGATATGTAGGCTTAGTGGTGGGATTTGTAGGCTGAGTGGTAGGATACGTAGGCTGAGTGGTGGGATATGTAGGCTGAGTGGTGGGATATGTAGGCTGAGTGGTTGGATATGTAGGCTGAGTGGTGGGATATATAGGCTGAGTGGTGGGATATGTAGGCTGAGTGGTGGGATATGTTGGCTGAGTGGTGGGATATGTTGGCTGAGTGGTGGGATATGTAGGCTGAGTGGTGGGATATGTAGGCTGAGTGGTGGGATATGTAGGCTGAGTGGTGGGATATGTAGGCTGAGTGGTGGGATATGTAGGCTGAGTGGTGGGATATGTAGGCTGAGTGGTGGGATATGTAGGCTGAGTGGTGGGATATGTAGGCTGAGTGGTGGGATATGTTGGCTGAGTGGTGGGATATGTTGGCTGAGTGGTGGGATACGTAGGCTGAGTGGTGGGATACGTACCCTGAGTGGTGGGATTTGTAGGCTGAGTGGTGGGATACGTAGGCTGAGTGGTGGGATACGTAGGCTGAGTGGTGGGATATGTAGGCTGAGTGGTGGGATATATAGGCTGAGTGGTGGGATACGTAGGCTGAGTGGTGGGATATGTAGGCTGAGTGGTGGGATATGTTGGCTGAGTGGTGGGATATGTAGGCTGAGTGGTGGGATATGTAGGCTGAGTGGTGGGATACGTAGGCTGAGTGGTGGGATATGTAGGCTGAGTGGTGGGATATGTTGGCTGAGTGGTGGGATATGTAGGCTGAGTGGTGGGATATGTAGGCTGAGTGGTGGGATACGTAGGCTGAGTGGTGGGATATGTAGGCTGAGTGGTGGGATATATAGGCTGAGTGGTGGGATACGTAGGCTGAGTGGTGGGATATGTAGGCTGAGTGGTGGGATATGTTGGCTGAGTGGTGGGATATGTAGGCTGAGTGGTGGGATATGTAGGCTGAGTGGTGGGATACGTAGGCTGAGTGGTGGGATATGTAGGCTGAGTGGTGGGATATGTTGGCTGAGTGGTGGGATATGTAGGCTGAGTGGTGGGATATGTAGGCTGAGTGGTGGGATACGTAGGCTGAGTGGTGGGATATGTAGGCTGAGTGGTGGGATATGTTGGCTGAGTGGTGGGATACGTAGGCTGAGTGGTGGGATATGTAGGCTGAGTGGTGGGATATATAGGCTGAGTGGTGGGATATGTAGGCTGAGTGGTGGGATATGTAGGCTGAGTGGTGGGATATGTAGGCTGAGTGGTGGGATTTGTAGGCTGAGTGGTGGGATTTGTAGGCTGAGTGGTGGGATATGTAGGCTGAGTGGTGGGATATGTAGGCTGAGTGGTGGGATATGTAGGCTGAGTGGTGGGATATGTAGGCTGAGTGGTGGGATATGTTGGCTGAGTATCAGCTTGTGGGAAGGGAAGTGATGACAGCTTTGCACACTCTTGACATTCTTTCAACCAGCTTCATGAGGTATTCACCCGGAAAAGCATTTTCAGGTGACACTAATGGACTTAACGTCTAATACATTAATTTTACTGTCACCATAGCTACAGCAATATGTTTGCTAATGTGTCTGGCTCTAGATATGTTCCTCCGATGTAGTCACACCACTGCCACGAAATAGAAAAGACACTCTATACCCTGCTCAGATGAAGGACAGATAAAAGTCCCTGAAAAATGATCGAAGTGAAGTCTGCAACTCTGACATGCTCCCAGTCCCAACAGTGATTTACATCATGTATGTGTCTAAATAAATCACTGTCAGGAGTATATCAGGGGCAATATTCCAGGCTACAGTCATACACTGCAGCACACACACACACACACACACACACACACACACACACACACACACACACACACACACACACACACACACACACTGAGCAGAGTGTTTGTTTTATAAATTCTTCTATGCCTTCCTGAGTAGAATGGTGAGCCACAGGGATAATAAGGTCTGCTGGCTGTGGCAGAGGAAGAAGGAATGTCAACACCTCTGCTAATCATCTGTAGGAGATCTTCTTGGCCAACCTTCACTTTTCCCCCCTTTTCTCTTTCTCTTCCTCCATTTACCTCATCCCTCCATCGCTACACACAAAGGAAGTCTCATTCTCTCTCTCCATCTCTCCTTCTTTTCCTTCACTCCTCCATTTACACCCTCCCTCCCTACATTGCTGAAGGCAGTCAGGCAGGCAAGACAGCCACTCTGGAGTGAGATAGCCATAACGACCAGTCAGTTATCTTTTATTTCTTATTCAAATCTGGTTAAAGGATTCCTGGTAGAAAACCTCACCTGTTTCACTACTCGGGAAGAATGTTTTGTAATATTTATTGGGAACCTGGTTACTAGTTTTAAATTGAATGGGGTCAAGTTGGGGTACCAAAACAACATACTTCAGCTCCAACAGATGAGCCTATAGCAAGATTCACAGACAATGAGAACCAGGCAGACACATACAGTACAGCACAATACAACACCAACTACATAGAGCCATGACTACATGGAACTCTATTCCACATCGGGTAAGTGATGCAAGCAGTAGAATCAGATTTAAAGAAGCTGATAAAAATATACCTTTTGGAACAGCAGGGACTGTGAATAGATACACACATAGGAACAGACACACACATATGTACACACACACTAGCACACGCACTCTACACACACGTACATTGTAATATTGTTGTAAGGTGGTATTATACATTTTGTAGTGTAGATATGTAGTGGTGTAATAATGTTACATGATGTACTGTTTTCTCTTTTGTTTTATATGTAATGTAAGTGTCTTAATGTGTTTGGACCCCAGGAAGAGTAGCTGCTGCCTTGGCAACAGCTAATGGGGATCCATAATAAATACAAAAACAAACTGCCACCCGTCCTCAGACCCTGACCGACTATCACTTATGGCGTTACAGTGAACACACACACTGAGGCTTGGTCACCTGCTGGTAAACACACACACCGCTGTCTTGGTCAAACAGGATTCTAAATCTCCTCCCCTGTCTCTGCATGGTTCTGCCATCACAGTGTCTCTCCACATTCCTCCTCTCTCTAGGGGTCCTACTAGAGCAGCCAGTAGTCTCATTACTGCACTTCCTCAGAGAGATTCCGTACACTGCTGCAGTCTCAGGCTGTGTACCAAATCGCATTCCTTTATAATGCATTACTTTGACCAAAGCCCTATAGGTATCTGTTAAGAACTTTGTGACAACTGCTGATGTAATATAAAATAAACAGTTCTTCTTCATCATTCTTAAATGGAAGACGTTTGGAACCACCAAGAACCACCTCTTCCTAGAGATGGCTGCCCGGCCAAACTGATCAATCGGGGGAGAAGGGCCTTGGTCAGGGTGACCAAGAACCCGATGGTCACTCTGACAGAGCTCTAGAGTTCCTCTGTGGAGATGGGAGAAACTTCCAGGATGGAGGGAAAGATGAATGGAGCAAAGCACATAGAGATCCTTGATGAAAACCTGCTCCAGAGCGCTCAGGACCTCGGACTGGAGCGAAGATTCACCTTCCAACAGGACAACGACCCTAAGCACACAGCCAAGACAACGCAGGAGTGGCTTTGGGACAAGTCTCTGAATGTCTTTGAGTGGCACAGCCAGATTTCGGACTTGAACCCAATCGAACATCTCTGGAGAGACCTGAAAATAGCTGTGCAGTGACGCTCCACATCCAACCTGACGGAGCTTGAGAGGATATGCAGAGAAGAATGGGAGAAACTTCCCAAATACAGGTCTGCTAAGCATGTAGCATCATACCCAAGATTTGAGGCTGTAATCGCTGCCAAAGGTGATTCAACAAAGTACTGAGTAAAGGGTCTGAATTCTTATGCCAATGTCATATTTCCATTTTTGCAAAACATTCTAAAAATCTATTTTTGCTTCGTCATTATGTGTTATTGTGTGTAGATTGATGAGAGAAAAAATATATATAATACATTTTAGAATAAGGCTGTAACGTAACAAAATGTGGAAATTGTTAAGGTGTCTGAATACTTTCCGAATGCATTGCATGAATAGTGTGTAAATAGTATTTGTGTTGTTTCTTCTTGTCTTTTGTATATATAACTCTTATTTTATTCGTATTTGTTTTTTTTAAATTTTATGTAATAGCTTACGTTGTTCTTGTCCATAACTGTTCTGTACCTTGTCATGTATTAGTAAGTTCTATGTGGACCCCAGGAAGAGTAACTGCTGCCTGTGCAGTAACTAATGGGTCTTAATAAACTAAACTTCAGACAGCAGGGGTCAGTGCTGTTTAAAGGGCCACTACTACTACTACTACTACTACTGCTGCTACAACTACTACTACTGCTTTTGCTACTAGTACTACTACTACTGCTGCTGCTACAACTACTACTGCTGCTGCTACTAGTACTACTACTACTGCTACTAGTACTAGTACTACTGCTGCTGCTGCTGCTACTAGTACTACTAATACTGCTACTAGTACTAGTACTACTACTACTGCTACTAGTACAACTACTACTGCTGCTGCTACTAGTACTACTACTACTGCTACTAGTACTAGTACTACTACTACTGCTACTAGTACTACTACTACTGCTGCTGCTACTAGTACTACTACTACTGCTGCTGCTGCTGCTACTAGTACTACTAATACTGCCGCTACTAATACTGCTGCTACCACTACTACTACTGCTGCTGCTACTACTGCTGCTGCCACTACTACTACTGCTGCTGCTACTAATACTGCCGCTACTACTACTACTGCTGCTGCTACTGCTACTACTACTGCTACTACTACTACTACTACTGCT
>NC_143046.1:80247500-80332500 GCF_057628025.1 Oncorhynchus mykiss
TGCTACTGCTGCTACTACTACTACTACTACTACTACTACTACTACTACTACTACTGCTGCTGATGCTGCTGCTGCTACTACTACTACTACTACTACTACTATTACTACTACTACTCCTGCTGCTGATGCTACTGCTGCTACTACTACTAATACTACTACTACTGCTACTACTATTACTACTACTACTCCTGCTGCTGATGCTGCTGCTGCTACTACTACTGCTGCTACTACTACTAGCTCTGGGTAGGAGCTGCTTAACTAATACTACTATTACCATTACTATTACTACTACTATTACCCTTTCTATTAATAATACTATTACTACTACTACACCTACTACTACCAGTACTACTGCTGGCTCTGGGTAGGAGCTGCTTATCAGGTCTAGGATCAGTTTACATAATACGTACCTTATATCAGCGTAGACCAGACCTTAGATTCACGCTCTCTCTAATTCAATACAGCACAACCTTAACCCTAACCTTAACCGTAACCATAAGTACAATGGAATCATGCGTGCTTATGTACATTCCCGTTTGTGAGAGGGAAATTTAAGGAAAAAGCG
This sequence comes from Oncorhynchus mykiss, assembly GCF_057628025.1. NCBI lineage: Eukaryota > Metazoa > Chordata > Actinopteri > Salmoniformes > Salmonidae > Oncorhynchus > Oncorhynchus mykiss. The sequence goes on from NC_143046.1 coordinate 80,248,066, forward strand.
AGACAAAGAGAGGGTGTGTGTGTGTGTGTGTAATGGGCGAATGTCTGTGTGTGAGCGTGCCAGTGTAAGTGTGAGCTTGAGCGTAAATGTTTGAATGTGTCTAAAATCCGCTCACACCTCAGGCTTCGCTGTAAAAACCACTTCTGTCTTCACATCACTTTCTTAAATTTGAACAACCTTTTGAATCGTTAAAACGGACCGTATCAGTGGACAACTGACAGGCGTTTCATTCAGGCTGGAATAAATTGATATGCCATGCTTTGAGGGCCATAATATGGCGTATGACTAGTGCGATAACAGAACAACTTTTCTCCTGGTCTTTAGACACAGCCCATCAGTCCATGTTGGCACCCTGTCCATCATATGTATAACAACATGCCGTCTCACACTAGAACATCACTTTCAATTGGAAAAGTATACATTATAATCCAGTCTTTTAAGCAAAGGTGAACGAAGAGAGTTGTGATATAGCAGGCAGAGAAAGAAAAGAAGAAACAGAGTGAGAGAGAGATGAGAGGAATGAGAGAGAGAGAGAGAGAGAGAGAGAGAAAAAAAAGATACAGTCGAGACACAGAGATACACAGAGAGAAAGAGAGACACAGAGAGAAACAGAGACCCAGAGAGAAAGAGAGAAAGAGAGAGACAGAAAGAAAGAGCGACACAGAGAGAAAGAGAGAGAGAAAGAGAGACACAGAGAGACAGATAGAAACAAAGAGAAAGAGAGAGACCGAGAGAAAGAGAGAGACAGAAATAAAGAGAGAGACACAGAGAGAAAGAGAGACAGAGCGAGAAAGACAGAAATGGACAGAAAGCCACACTCAAGTCTGTGTCAGTTAATCATGGCCATGCGTCTCACCTGAGTGTCTCAGCCATGCGTCTCAGGTCCTCATTCTGCTGTTTCAGTCTCTCCAGCTTGGCCAGGATCTTGGAAAGGTCTCTGCTGGATCTCTCCGGATGCTCGCTGTCCCTAACCAGGTGTCCTCCGATGTAGAACAGCAGTGTACCCCACGCAAGGAGCACCAGCATAATCCAGCGCCACGAACCTGCCCATGGCCGCATCTTTCACCCCTCTGGGGTCTCTGGGGCGGAGGGGTGAGGGATGGGGGGGGTGAGCAGCACTCCCGTCACAATAGGCTCTGAAGCATGGTGAGAACGGCGATGGAGGGCGTAGGGTGGAGGGAGAACGGAGGAGGTGAGCGTGGTCCAGTTGGGGTTTGGTTGGTGGGGTTAGTTAATGCATGGCTATGGTTCCTGCAGGGGGTTAGGATGGGTTGAGGTCCATTGTTGTGGCCTGCCTTCCTGGGTGGGCCCTCTCTGGGCTAGGCTGGTTTGGGCTTGTGCTGAGCCGGGCTCTGGTAGTCTGGCCAGCTCACTGGTGTCACCCTCTGTGTCTCTGCAGTCCTCTGACTGACTGGCAGACGGCTCAGTCTCTCTGGCTCTCAGTGGTCTTCTGCTCTAAGGGAAAACAAAGCAGTCAGGTTAGGGAGAGTCACCGACAAACGCAGTATTTAACCACTGCCCCTATTTTCTTCCTCCCTCCTCTCACCAGATAAACCAGGAGTCAGGAGCCCCTCAGCAGTTAACAGAGAAGCCCACTAATCCACTGAACACTACATAAACCCACCGTTCAACATTATCTACTTCGCTACAGAGCAGTACACAAACCCACCACCTCTCAACAGAAACCTACACAAACCCACCACCTCTCAAACAGAACACTATACAAACCCACGACCTCTCAACAGAAACCTACACAAACCCACCACCTCTCAACAGAAACCTACACAAACCCACCACCTCAACAGAAACCTACACAAACCCACCACCTCTCAACAGAACACTATACAAACCCACCACCTCTCAACAGAAACCTACACAAACCCACCACCTCTCAACAGAACACTACACAAACCCACCACCTCTCAACAGAACACTATACAAACCCACCACCTCTCAACAGAAACCTACACAAACCCACCACCTCTCAACAGAACACTACACAAACCCACCACCTCTCAACAGAACACTACACAAACCCACCACCTCTCAACAGAACACTACACAAACCCACCACCTCTCAACAGAACATTATACAAACTCACCACCTCTCAACAGAACACTATACAAACCCACCACCTCTCAACAGAAACCTACACAAACCCACCACCTCTCAACAGAACACTACACAAACCCACCACCTCTCAACAGAAACCTACACAAACCCACCACCTCTCAACAGAACACTACACAAACCCACCACCTCTCAACAGAAACCTACACAAACCCACCACCTCTCAAACAGAACACTACACAAACCCACCACCTCTCAACAGAACATTATACAAACTCACCACCTCTCAACAGAAACCTACACAAACCCACCACCTCTCAAACAGAACACTACACAAACCCACCACCTCTCAACAGAACATTATACAAACTCACCACCTCTCAACAGAAACCTACACAAACCCACCACCTCTCAACAGAAACCTACACAAACCCACCACCTCTCAACAGAACACTATACAAACCCACCACCTCTCAACAGAACACTATACAAACCCACCACCTCTCAATAGAACATTATACAAACCCACCACCTCTCAACAGAACATTATACAAACCCACCACCTCTCAACAGAACATTATACAAACCCACCACCTCTCAACAGAACATTATACAAACCCACCACCTCTCAACAGAAACCTACACAAACCCACCACCTCTCAACAGAAACCTACACAAACCCACCACCTCTCAACAGAACACTATACAAACCCACCACCTCTCAACAGAAACCTACACAAACCCACCACCTCTCAACAGAAACCTACACAAACCCACCACCTCTCAACAGAAACCTACACAAACCCACCACCTCTCAAACAGAACACTACACAAACCCACCACCTCTCAACAGAACATTATACAAACCCACCACCTCTCAACAGAAACCTACACAAACCCACCACCTCTCAACAGAACACTATACAAACCCACCACCTCTCAACAGAACACTATACAAACCCACCACCTCTCAACAGAACACTATACAAACCCACCACCTCTCAACAGAACACTATACAAACCCACCACCTCTCAACAGAACACTATACAAACCCACCACCTCTCAACAGAACATTATACAAACCCACCACCTCTCAACAGAAACCTACACAAACCCACCACCTCTCAACAGAAACCTACACAAACCCACCACCTCTCAACAGAAACCTACACGAACCCACCACCTCTCAACAGAAACCTACACAAACCCACCACCTCTCAACAGAACACTATACAAACCCACCACCTCTCAACAGAACACTATACAAACCCACCACCTCTCAACAGAAACCTACACGAACCCACCACCTCTCAACAGAAACCTACACAAACCCACCACCTCTCAACAGAGCACATTTCCACTGAGCGCAACAAAAGCCCACAAGTGATCAGAGCACAACCAACAGCTAACAGCCTGTGAGAGAGAATAGTGAGAATAGAATACATGCAGCTGCTGGTAGTTCCCTTATCTCATAATACAACTGGGTTAAATATGGAGGAGTCTGTGTGGCTGTAAATGGAGAGGCATCCTCCTCCTCCTCCCTCTCTTGGAAGACAAAGGATTTATTATGGATACGGCTGATTATTCCGTATTCTTAATTACAGACTAGATACAGATTTCTGTGTGGATACAATGTCAAATATTGGTTGAGTCAACTTAAAAAAGTTACCCTGCTGCCTTAACATATTTCATCAAGTCCATTCAAAATGTCACGTTGAGTTCAATTCATCTAAGTTACTTCAACCTAGTAAGTGAAAGTGAACATTTTGTTGGGGCATGCGGTACAGACGGCTATATATCGGTCCTCTAATACCTGACTCTAATACAGGACTCTAATACAGGACTCTAATACAGGACTCTAAATACAGGACTCTAATACAGGACTCTAATAGAGAACTCTAATACAGGACTCTAATAGAGAACTCTAATACAGGACTCTAATAGAGAACTCTAATACAGGACTCTAATAGAGAACTCTAATACAGGACTCTAATAGAGAACTCCAATACAGGACTCTAATACAGGACTCTACTACAGGACTCTAATACAGGACTCTAAATACAGGACTCTAATACAGGACTCTAATAGAGAACTCTAATACAGGACTCTACTACAGGACTCTAATAGAGAACTCTAATACAGGACTCTAATACAGGACTCTAATACAGGACTCTAATACAGGACTGACTAGTAAAGGCCCAGTGCACTTTGTTTTACATTCTTTTTAAATTATTATATCATTTTTATTCAGATTTTTCAGGGCTCCAAACATTTGGAGTATAGATTATAGATTGGAAATCAAATAATGACTTTAATTTGAGGTTATTTTCATCCATAACTGGTGAACCGTTTAGAAATCTTAGGGGAGCAAAAGTATTTAGACAAATTCACTAACAGTATATGTGTATTAAAGTAGTGAAAAGTTTAGTATTTGTTCCCATATTCATTGCACACAATGACTACATCAAGCTTGCGAGGTTTACACGTGTTGGATGCATTTGCTCTTTGTTTTGGTTGTGTTTCAGATTATTTTGTGCACAATAGAAATGAAATGGTAAATAATATATGGTGTCATTTTGGAGTCACTTTTATTGTAAATAATAATATGTTTCTAAACACTTCTACATTAATGTGGATGTTACCATGATTACAGATCATCCTGAATGAATCGTGAATAATGAGTGAGAAAGTTACAGACACACAAACATCATTCCCCCAAGACAAGCTAACCTCTCACCATTACAATAACAGGGGAGGTTATCATTTTATATCATACCCCCAAGACAAGCTAACCTCTCACCATTACAAAAACAGGGGAGTTTAGCATTTTATATCATACAACCAAGACAAGCTAACCTCTCACCATTACAATAACAGGGGAGTTTAGCATTTTATATCATACCCCCAAGACATGCTAACCTCTCACCATTACAATAACAGGCAAAGTTAGCATTTTATATCATACCCCCAAGACATGCTGGACTCTCAGCATCACAATAACAGGGGAAGTTAGCATTTTATATCATACCCCCAAGACATGCTAACCTCTCACCATTACAATAACAGCGGAGGTTAGCATTTTATATCATACCCCCAAGACATGCTAACCTCTCACCATTACAATAACAGGGGAGGTTTTGGGGGGTATGATAGTGCTTTTGGCCGAGGCAATCAAAGGGTAGACTTAATGAATGAATCAATAAACTGACCTTCTGCTGCCTGCTTGGTGCTGTCATAATGCCTGCCTGTCAGACAACGAGGGCTGCTGCCTAGTGAGGGAGCCTGGGGAGGCTAGCAGCTAGCATTCACCTCTGTTCTTCGGATTGTCTGATTGGAGTTTGTTCTCCCTCTCTCTGTCTGGAAGTGAGTGTAGTGAGCCCAGCAGCTAATGCTAACCTCACTGTCCGTCCGTCTGTCCATTTGTCTGGCAGTGAGTTCAGCAGACAGTTTTCAGTTTTCACCTCTCTCTCTCTCTCTCTCTCTCTCTCTCTCTCTCTCTCTCTCTCTCTCTCTCTCTCTCCCTCCCTCCCTCTCTCTCTCTCTCCCCCCTAGTGTATCTGAGGGTTAAAAAGGCTTCTGAAGTTTGTAACTTACTTCCACTTTGAATTTCAGAATGGCTCAAATTAACATCATACACCTTTGTTACAACACCAGCCTCTGTTACAAACACTTCCCTGTACCATACGTACAGTCTCTACCATACGCTGTACCATATGTACAGTCTGTACCATACGTACAGTTTGTACCATACGCTGTACCATACGTACAGTCTGTACCATACGCTGTACCATACGCTGTACCATACGCTGTACCATACGTACAGTCTGTACCATACGCTGTACCATACGCTGTACCATGTGTACAGTCTGTACCATATGCTGTACCATACGTACAGGCTGTACCATACGCTGTACCATACGCTGTACCATACGTACAGTCTGTACCATATGCTGTACCATACGTACAGTCTGTACCATACGCTGTACCATACGTACAGTCTGTACCATACGCTGTACCATACGCTGTACCATGCGTACAGTCTGTACCATATGCTGTACCATACGTACAGTCTGTACCATACGCTGTACCATACGCTGTACCATACGTACAGTCTGTACCATACGCTGTACCATACGCTGTACCATATGCTGTACCATACGTACAGTCTGTACCATACGCTGTACCATACGCTGTACCATGCGTACAGTCTGTACCATACGCTGTACCATGCGTACAGTCTGTACCATATGCTGTACCATACGTACAGTCTGTACCATACGCTGTACCATACGCTGTACCATACGTACAGTCTGTACCATATGCTGTACCATACGTACAGTCTGTACCATACGTACAGTCTGTACCATACGCTGTACCATACGCTGTACCATACGTACAGTCTGTACCATACGTACAGTTTGTACCATACGCTGTACCATACGTACAGTCTGTACCATACGCTGTACCATGCGTACAGTCTGTACCATATGCTGTACCATACGTACAGTCTGTACCATACGCTGTACCATACGCTGTACCATACGTACAGTCTGTACCATACGCTGTACCATACGCTGTACCATATGCTGTACCATACGTACAGTCTGTACCATACGCTGTACCATATGCTGTACCATACGTACAGTCTGTACCATACGCTGTACCATGCGTACAGTCTGTACCATATGCTGTACCATACGTACAGTCTGTACCATACGTACAGTCTGTACCATACGCTGTACCATACGCTGTACCATACGTACAGTCTGTACCATATGCTGTACCATACGTACAGTCTGTACCATACGTACAGTCTGTACCATACGCTGTACCATACGCTGTACCATACGTACAGTCTGTACCATACGTACAGTTTGTACCATACGCTGTACCATACGTACAGTCTGTACCATACGCTGTACCATGCGTACAGTCTGTACCATATGCTGTACCATACGTACAGTCTGTACCATACGCTGTACCATACGCTGTACCATACGTACAGTCTGTACCATATGCTGTACCATACGTACAGTCTGTACCATACGTACAGTCTGTACCATACGCTGTACCATACGCTGTACCATACGTACAGTCTGTACCATACGTACAGTTTGTACCATACGCTGTACCATACGTACAGTCTGTACCATACGCTGTACCATGCGTACAGTCTGTACCATATGCTGTACCATACGTACAGTCTGTACCATACGCTGTACCATACGCTGTCCCATACGTACAGTCTGTACCATACGCTGTACCATACGCTGTACCATATGCTGTACCATACGTACAGTCTGTACCATACGCTGTACCATATGCTGTACCATACGTACAGTCTGTACCATACGCTGTACCATGCGTACAGTCTGTACCATATGCTGTACCATACGTACAGTCTGTACCATACGCTGTACCATACGCTGTACCATACGTACAGTCTGTACCATATGCTGTACCATACGTACAGTCTGTACCATACGTACAGTCTGTACCATACGCTGTACCATACGCTGTACCATACGTACAGTCTGTACCATACGTACAGTTTGTACCATACGCTGTACCATACGTACAGTCTGTACCATACGCTGTACCATGCGTACAGTCTGTACCATATGCTGTACCATACGTACAGTCTGTACCATACGCTGTACCATACGCTGTACCATACGTACAGTCTGTACCATATGCTGTACCATACGTACAGTCTGTACCATACGTACAGTCTGTACCATACGCTGTACCATACGCTGTACCATACGTACAGTCTGTACCATACGTACAGTTTGTACCATACGCTGTACCATACGTACAGTCTGTACCATACGCTGTACCATGTGTACAGTCTGGATTAATTGGATTAATTGGGACAGATTTAATTAATTTTCTCAGAGTATCTACAGTTGAAGACGAAAGTTAACATACACCTTAGCCAAATACATTTAACCTCAGTTTTTCACAATTCCTGGCATTTAATCCTAGTAAAAATTCCCTGTCTTAGGTCAGTTAGGATCACCACTTTATTTTAAGAATGTGAAATGTCAGAATAATAGTAGAGAGAATGATTTATTTCAGCTTTTATTTATTTCATCACATTCCCAGTGGGTCAGAAGTTGACATACACTCAATTAGTATTTGGAAGCGTTGCCTTTAAATTGTTTAACTTTGGTCAAACAATACGGGTAGCCTTCCACAAGCTTCCCACAATAAGTTGGGTGAATTTTGGCCCATTCAGGTTTGTAGGATCCTTGCTCGCACACGCTTTTTCAGTTCTGCCCACAAATCTTCTATGGGATTGAGGTCAGGGCTTTGTGATGGCCACTCCAATACCTTGACTTTGTTGTCCTTAAGCTATAACTTTTGAAGTATGCTTGGGGTCATTGTCCATTTGGAAGACCCATTTGCGACCAAGCTTTAACTTCTTGACTGATGTCTTGAGATGTTGCTTCAATATATCCACATAATTTTCATTCCTCATGTTGCCATCTATTTGGTGAAGTGCACCAGTCCCTTCTGCAGCAAAGCACCCCCACAACATGATGCTGCCACCCCCTGTGCTTTACGGTTGGGATGGTGTTTTTTGGCTTGCAAGCCTCCCCCTTTTTCCTCCAAACATAACGATGGTCATTATGGCCAAACAGTCATATTTTTGTTTCATCAGACCAGAGGAAATTTCTCCAAAAACTACAATCTTTGTTCCCATGTGAAGTTGCAAACCGTAGTCTGGCTTTTTTATGGCGGTTTTGGAGCAGTGGCTTCTTCTTTGCTGAGTGGCCTTTCAGGTTTTACATTTTTTATTTTTATTTAACTAGGCAGGTCAGTTAAGAACAAATTCTTATTTCAATGACGGCCTAGGAAGAATGGATACTTTTGTACCTGTTTCCTCCAACATCTTCACAAGGTCCTTTGCTGTTGTTCTGGGATTGATTTGCACTTTTCGCACCAAAGTACGTTCATCTCTAGGAGACAGAACGCATCTCCTTCCTGAGCGGTATGACGGCTGCGTGGTCCCATGGTGTTTATAGTTGCGTACTATTGTTTGTACAGATGAACGTGGTACCTTCAGGTGTTTGGAAATTGCTCCCAAGGATGAACCAGACTGGTGGAGGTCTACAATTTTTTTCGGAGGTCTTGGCTGATTTCTTTGAATTTTTCCATGATGACAAGCAAAGAGTCACTGATTTTGAAGGTAGGACTTGAAATACAAGGTGATCAAATTAAACGCTACACTTTAATGATAATTTGATGATGTGACTTAAGGTCTTTGTCTCTCAGCCAATGCCAGTCTGATTCAGTTCGTTCTCCCTCTCTTATCCAATGGCATAGTCTGATAATCGTTGTGTCTACCTCTCAGCCAATGGGTGCTTCTGATTCAGTTTGCTCTGCATCTCTCAGTCAATGGTGGAATCGAATTCTGTTTGTTCTGTCTCTCTCAGCCAATAAATAATTGAGCTGAGTACAGCACTGAGCCCCAGTTTAGCCTCATCACACTCAAAGAGAAGAGCAGTAACCAGGAAACAGGAACTGCATCTTTTATAAATATTAGCCTTTATCAATATTCAGCAGAAGGAGAGAGAGTAGGAAGGAAGACATCTTTTGGCACCCTAATCAAAGTTAGCTTTACTGAGCAGCCCTTTTGTTCTCTTTCTATCTTTATCTCTCTCCCTCTCTCTCCCATTTCTCTTTCTCTCTCTGTTTGAAAATATGCTACACAGTATAGGTTAGATAATGATGCAATGCTGCATAGTAAGAAACAAGGCTACCTTGTCCTTATGTGATTCTAAAGCAGAGGAGTATAAGTATGTCTCTCTATAACAGCAGTGATGGAACCTCTGTCTCTCATGGGGATTCTCTAACAGTGATGGAACCGCCACAGTCCACACCCACCCAGGGCTCAGCCATGAGCTCTGTTCTGTTCATTCATCTATTCTCCAGGTAGCACACCCCACGTAAGATATCCTCAATAAAAAACTTGACCTATACCCCTCCCCCACCACACATCTCCCCATCCCTGATATGAATGTTTATTTCTCGGTCGAAAAAGGACATTTGCTTTGGTGGGAATCTTGCATTTTGGCTGCAGTTCTAGGTTGGTTGAGCACTGCCATTTCCTACAGAGAAGTGACATTTGAGAATCCAAAGGGATGTTGTGTTATTCATGATAATAGAGGATGCCAGTGCTGTGTTCTTATTAAGGGCAGGGAACCCAGCCAGGCAGTAACAGACATACATACAGACAGACAGACAGACAGACAGACAGACAGACAGACACACACACACACACACACACACACAGAGTATTCTCTTCTCTTAGTGCACTAGTGCAGCGCTACATCTCCAGGGCTTAACTCTAAACCACTAAACCAGGATGAGAGGCAAACCGAGAAGTCATCAATAGTGCCTTCCACCGCAGTACTGTAAGTTAGCCAAGCCAGCCCAGCAGATTGTTGCCGTGTGTGTGTGTGTGTGTGTGTGTGTGTGTGTGTCCAGGGCTGAGGTTGGCTGGGGCTGATACAGAGTGATCGGGGTTGCTCTAGTCCAGTGGAGGCTGCTGAGGGGAGGAATGGCATCAAACACATCAACCATGTTGATACCACTCCATTGACTCCATTTCAGACATTATTATGAGCCGTCCTCCCTTCAGCAGCCTCAGCAGGTAAGGCTCTACTGACATCATAGGAGACAGAGGTAAGGCTCTACTGACATCATAGGAGACAGAGGTAAGGCTCTACTGACATCATTGGAGACAGAGGTAAGGCTCTACTGACATCATGGGAGACAGAGGTAAGGCTCTACTGACATCATGGGAGACAGAGGTAAGGCTCTACTGACATCATAGGGGACAGGGGTAAGGCTCTACTGACATCATATGAGACAGAGGTAAGGCTCTACTGACATCATATGAGACAGAGGTAAGGCTCTACTGACATCATGGGAGACAGAGGTAAGGCTCTACTGACATCATAGGAGACAGAGGTAAGGCTCTACTGACATCATAGGAGACAGAGGTAAGGCTCTACTGACATCATGGGAGACAGAGGTAAGGCTCTACTGACATCATAGGAGACAGAGGTAAGGCTCTACTGACATCATAGGAGACAGAGGTAAGGCTCTACTGACATCATGGGAGACAGAGGTAAGGCTCTACTGACATCATAGGGGACAGGGGTAAGGCTCTACTGACATCATATGAGACAGAGGTAAGGCTCTACTGACATCATATGAGACAGAGGTAAGGCTCTACTGACATCATGGGAGACAGAGGTAAGGCTTTACTGACATCATGGGAGACAGAGGTAAGGCTCTACTGACATCATAGAAGACAGAGGTAAGGCTCTACTGACATCATGGGAGACAGAGGTAAGGCTCTACTGACATCATAGGAGACAGAAGTACGGCTCTACTGACATCATAGGAGACAGAGGTAAGGCTCTACTGACATCATGGGAGACAGAGGTAAGGCTCTACTGACATCATGGGAGACAGAGGTAAGGATCTACTGACATCATATGAGACAGAGGTAAGGCTCTACTGACATCATAGGAGACAGAGGTAAGGCTCTACTGACATCATGGGAGAAAGAGGTAAGGCTCTACTGACATCATGGGAGAAAGAGGTAAGGCTCTACTGACATCATGGGAGACAGGGGTAAGGCTCTACTGACATCATGGGAGACATAGGTAAGGCTCTACTGACATCATGGGAGACAGGGGTAAGGCAGCCAAGCCAATGAAGTATACAAGCATTCTGCTACACCACAAGCATTTCGCTACACCCGCAATAACATCTGCTAAACACGTGTGTTTGTGACCAATACAATTTGATTTGATTTGAGCAGCACTGAAACAGGAGCCTGCATACCAGAGCAGAGCTGCTGTGCCTGCACTGCTAAGGACAGGCTTCACAGAAGTAGCGGCCCGTCCATTAGGGTGTGATGTGACTAGTCAAAAGTATTTTTATTTTATTTTTCAACAAAATAGCTATTATATAATTAAAGGATTATATAAAACATTTCCATAAATGTGTGGTTAAATTGTGTATATTTGACTGTTTTAAAACAAGCTGTTACAGTGCTGCTCTTCCATCAGCTGCTCCAGCCTGCCGACCAGCAATGAGATTGCAGGATTTCATCACATGATTTTCACAGCAGAAAGTAAATGGACCGTCCTGGGCTTTGAGATGAACGAGTGGTGCAGCTTCTCTTCTGTCATTACTGGTTTTCTCTTTCCTTTTTCATCTATGTTTCTCTTCCACAACAAAGACGTTTAGGGACTGGGGAGAAAATGCTATAAAAAAAATGGGAAAGATTTTCTGTGCAAATGTCCAAATGACATCAGTTTGACCAGTTTTAAGGAAATTATAAAGGTGTCAAAACGACCCTACATGTTTTGATGTTTTTGATCAAATGTAAGTTCGACTTGGATGCATATTTTGTGGTTGAAATACTACCAGCTTTTATGACAGCACTGCCACCTTTACAGACGGCCCCTAACCGCACATTCATTCTCGCAAGATGGTGAAAGAAATAAGTACTATTTCTCCACTCCTGTTCCAGAGTCAAAATGTGCATTTGGTGTATTATTTTAATGCAAGAAATGCTTAAATCTTCAGGAGTAGGTATTATATTAGGCTATGTGAGAGGCTATAAACCTACAGTCAGTTTCCAGATTTCAGTTTGGCTACTATTCCATGGAACACATCTGAACAGTACAGTTCCTTTGACGTGCCATGTTAAAGTCCCCGTTTTGTGACTGTTGAATTTGTATAGCGCATCACAATCATCAGAGATAATATAGACGGCACTGCTGTCATCCTCTTTTACCACTTCACCAAATCTCTCCCAAACATTACTGTTCTGACCCTCCCTTCGGTTAATTTTCAACTCTGTCACGTTCTGACCTTAGTTCCTTTGTTTTGTCTTTTGTTTTAGTATGGTCAGAGTGTGAGTTGGGTGGGTTGTCTATGTTAGTTTTTCTATGATTTTCTATTTCTGTGTTTGTCCTGGTATGGTTCTCAATCAGAGGCAGCTGTCAATCGTTGTCCCTGATTGAGAACCATATTTAGGTAGCCTGTTTTCCATTGTGTTTTGTGGGTGGTTGTTTTCAGTCTTTGTGTGTTTGCACCAGACAGAACTGTTTCGGTTGATTCTTTGTTGTTTTTTGTTATTCATTGTTCAGTTTTGAGTATTATTAAAAATCATGAACACTTACCACGCTGCACCGTGGTCCTCCTCTCTATCTCCAGACGACATCCGTTACAGAACCACCCACCACCAAAGGACCAAGCAGCGTGGTAACGGGCAGCAGCAGCAGCGAGATCTGGACTATGTTACAACATGGGACAAAATAGAGAGGTGGTCGGTCGACCCAGGGAGAGTGCCGGAGGATAAGGAGGGATACCGGTGAATGGAGTTGGCACGGCGATCAAGGAGGCCCAAGAGGCAGCTCCAAAAATGTCTTGGGGGGGAGCACACGGGGAGTGTGGCGAAGTCAGGTAGAAGACCTGCGCCAACTCTCCGTGCTTACCGTGGAGAGAGAGGGACCGGCCAGGCACCGTGTTATGCCGTGACGCGCACGGTGTCCCCGGTGCGTGTGCATAGCCTGGTGCGGTACATTGCAGCGCCTCGTATCGGCCGGGCTAGAGTGGGCATCGAGCCAGGTACCATGAAGTCGGCTCAGCGCATCTGGTCTCCAGTGCGTCTCCTCGGGCTGGTGTACATGGTACAAGCCCTACGCATGGTGTCCCCGGTTCGCCAACACAGCCCAGTGCGGCGTATTCCAACTCGCAGCACTGGCCTGGCTACGGGGAGCATTCAACCAGGTAAGGTTGGGAAGGCTCGGTGCTTCAGACATCCTGTGCGCCTTCACGGTCAGGTCTATCCGGTGCCACCTCCAGGCACCAGCCCTCCGGTGGCATTCCCGCGCACCAGGCTGTCTCTCCGTCTTCTTCCAACAGGTGCTCCCGCCTGTCCAGCGCTGTCAGAGCCTTCCTCCTCTCCAGCGCTGCCAGAGCCTTCCTCCTCTCCAGCGCTGCCAGAGCCTTCCTCCTCTCCAGCGCTGCCAGAGCCTTCCTCCTCTCCAGCGCTGCCAGAGCCTTCCTCCTCTCCAGCGCTGCCAGAGTCTCCCGTCTGTCCCGAGCTGCCAGAGTCTCCCGTCTGTCCCGAGCTGCCAGAGTCTCCCGTCTGTCCCGAGCTGCCAGAGTCTCCCGTCTGTCCCGAGCTGCCAGAGTCTCCCGTCTGTCCCGAGCTGCCAGAGTCTCCCGTCTGTCCCGAGCTGCCAGAGTCTCCCGTCTGTCCCGAGCTGCCAGAGTCTCCCGTCTGTCCCGAGCTGCCAGAGTCTCCCGTCAGTCAGCCAGGAGCTGCCAGAGCCGTCTGTCACGCCGGCGCTGCCGGAATCGCCTTTCACTCCGGAGCTGCCGGAGTCTCCCGTCCATTCGGGACCCGGAGGCCACGGAGGCCACGGAGGAGGGTAGAGAGGTGGAGAAGGACTATGGTGGAGTGGGGTCCACGTCCTGCGCCAGAGCCGCCACCGCGGACAGACACCAACCCAGACCCTCCCCTATAGGTTTAGGTTTCGCGGCCGGAGTCCGCACCTTTACCACGCTGCACCTTGGTCCTCACCTTCTTCCCACGACAGCCATTACAAACTATCCATTTTGCAACTTTCTCTTATTGAATTAAACTCTGACATCGTCCTTTTTGCCTTAACTTTTTCTGCCCAAGTTCCCAAAAGCATTTGGCAATCGGTGTGCATTTGGTGCGCTACAGTTTAGCCCTAAAGCGTAGGCTGAGGCTACACACTAACGACAGATACAAAACCTCAATGTTGCCTATAGATATAAATTGCACAAGGTTTCTACATTTATGGATTTTTAATGCATTGTTTTCTCTTTAGTCAACCTGCCCGCCACCCACCCGCCCTTCATCTACACAATATTTCATGACCCTAAATCCACCCGCGCATCGCTAGTCTGCTCTCAGGTACTGAACAGATGGAGCTAAGGAGCAAATTGCAATGAACTTGTAAATAAATAATCATACCAGTCATTGGGAGCCTGGGACCTGACCCGGACATCCATCAACAGTCGAAGGACAGATATATATATATATATATATATATATATATATATATATACTAGCTAGAACCTTTTCGTGGATCTGGTTGGACAAAATTCGCAACACTGTTTTTTGTTTCTCCCACTATTAAATGCTAGCTAGAGGACACTAGCAACCACCAATCTAGCACACCGGTAGCTAGCTTGCTAGCTTGCATGCCAATCAAGTCTAACAAAAGTTACTGGCGAGCTTATCATGCTTGTGACATTATGCCAGCTAAGAATCCCGTTAGATAATTTTTTTCACCTTTCGCATCTGTGCTTGTTGCGTTTTCCCTGTGGTTGTTGCATTTTCCCTGTGGTTGTTGCGTTTTCCCTGTGCTTGTTGCGTTTTCCCTGTGGTTGTTGTGTTTTCCCTGTGGTTGTTACGTTTTCCCTGTGGCTGTTGTGTTTTCCCTGTGGTTGTTATGTTTTCCCTGTGGTTGTTACGTTTTCCCTGTGGTTGCGTTTTCTCTGTGGTTGTTGTGTTTTCCCTGTGGCTGTTGCGTTTTCCCTGTGCTTGTGTCACAGATGCACTCGTGAGATGGCTGCGCGCTGCTCATTCAAAAAATATAACTTTTGATAATCGAAACAGTTGTGGCGTGTGCAGCAGAGATGATTCTGTTTTACATCCTAAAGTGAAATAGGTACATTTATGCTTTCGTTCAAATGCACAGATCACTTTATATATCTTCCCACAGAAACGACTAGTCATTTGAAAACTTGGGTTAATTATTCTCTCCCCCTCCCGCCCAGCTATCACTGTACATTGTGTGTGCGAGTGTATGTGTGCGAGGTTATCTGTGCGCACGCGTGTGTGTGTGTGTGTGTGTGTGTGTGTGTAAGACCATTGGTGGTACGAGCATATGTGTCATTATGTGTTTGTGTGTCAGTGTCAGTATGTGTGTGTGTGGCTCTTGGTTACACCTGCTCTACAAGGTCACACCTACAGCAAGGGGGAATAGGAGACACCAATGCTCTAGTCCCCAGGGAGGGGACACACACACACACAGGTTGTTACGCAAATTACAGGGTAATTTACAGTCGATGGATGCAGAGTTACCAAGCGGACGCGATGCTTTTGTGATTTTCTCACATCATCCATTTTTATATTCAATAATGTCACATTAAGTGAGCTGCACCTGCTAGGCCAATCTGGTGTTTGAAGCTTAAAGGTTGTTTTCTAAGAGAGAGGTTGTGTGTGTGTGTGTGTGTGTGTGTGTGTGTGTGTGTGTGTGTGTGTGTGTGTGTGTGTGTGTGTGTGTGTGTGTGTGTGTGTACGGTATGTGATGTGCGAGGAGGTCCGCAGTAGCCGAAGGGAGGAGATAAGCTACAGTGGGAGGAGATAAGCTACCGTGGGAGGAGATAAGCTACAGAGGGAGGAGATAAGCTACAGCGGGAGGAGATAAGCTACAGTGGGAGGAGATAAGCTACAGTGGGAGGAGATAAGCTACAGAGGGAGGAGATAAGCTACAGTGGGAGGAGATAAGCTACAGTGGGAGGAGATAAGCTACAGAGGGAGGAGATAAGCTACAGTGGGAGGAGATAAGCTAGAAAGGGAGGAGATAAGCTACAGCGGGAGGAGATAAGCTACCGTGGGAGGAGATAAGCTACCGTGGGAGGAGAGGCCTCATATAGGCTACAGAGGGAGGAGATAAGCTACAGAGGGAGGAGATAAGCTACAGCGGGAGGAGATAAGCTACCGTGGGAGGAGATAAGCTACCGTGGGAGGAGAAGCCTCATATAGGCTACAGTGGGAGGAGAGGCCTCATATAGGCTACAGTGGGAGGAGAGGCCTCATATAGGCTACAGTGGGAGGAGAGGCCTCATATAGGCTAACGTGGGAGGAGATAAGCTACAGAGGGAGGAGATAAGCTACAGCGGGAGGAGATAAGCTACAGCGGGAGGAGATAAGCTACCATGGGAGGAGATAAGCTACCGTGGGAGGAGAAGCCTCATATAGGCTACAGTGGGAGGAGAGGCCTCATATAGGCTACAGTGGGAGGAGAGGCCTCATATAGGCTACCGTGGGAGGAGAGGCCTCATATAGGCTACAGTGGGAGGAGAGGCCTCATATAGGCTACAGTGGGAGGAGAGGCCTCATATAGGCTACCGTGGGAGGAGAGGCCTCATATAGGCTACAGTGGGAGGAGAGGCCTCATATAGGCTACAGTGGGAGGAGAGGCCTCATATAGGCTACAGTGGGAGGAGAGGCCTCATATAGGCTACCGTGGGAGGAGAGGCCTCATATAGGCTACAGTGGGAGGAGAGGCCTCATATAGGCTACAGTGGGAGGAGAGGCCTCATATTGGCTACCGTGGGAGGAGAGGCCTCATATAGGCTACAGTGGGAGGAGAGGCCTCATATAGGCTACAGTGGGAGGAGAGGCCTCATATAGGCTACAGTGGGAAAAGAGGCCTCATATAGGCTACCGTGGGAGGAGAGGCCTCATATAGGCTACTGTCTGGCCCAACCAAGACCTCAGAGATACACACACACATGCATGCCTGTACATTTGCATTCTGTATGTGAATGTGTGAGAATAGGTTGTGTGTGTGCCACAGTATTGACATGCCTGCCCTGTGTGTGTGTGCATGTGTGTCCATGCATGTGTTTGTTCAGGCCAAGCAAAAATGGGTAGGCCCTCATACACTGTGACATTTTAAATGGAGGAATTGGACCAACTCCATGTTACTCATAATAGTAACTCTATTCAAATACCTTTATTCAGTACTTCTAGGATGGGCACTAAGTAGGTCTGAGTCTGGAAGAGATCAAATAACAGGATAACTGTAACAATGGAAATAACTGTGACAATGGTAATAACGGTAATACGGGTAATAACGGTACTGCAATAGCTGTAACAACTGTAATAACTGTGATAACTGTAACAGCTGTTATAACTGCGATAACTGTAACAACTGTAATAACTGTGATAACTGTAACAGCTGTTATAACTGCGATAACTGTAACAACTGTAATAACTGTGATGACTGTAATAACTGTGATAACTGTAATAACTGTGATAACTGTAACAGCTGTTATAACTGTGACAACTGTAATAACTGTAACAACTGTAATAACTGTGCTAACTGTAACAGCTGTTATAACTGCGATAACTGTAACAACTAATAACTGTGATAACTGTAATAACTGTGATAACTGTAATAACTGTGATAACTGTAACAGCTGTTATAACTGTGGCAACTGTAATAACTGTGACAACTGTAATAACTGTGATAACTGTAACAGCTGTTATAACTGTGACAACTGTAATAACTGTGACACCTGTAATAACTGTAATAACTGTAATACTGTGGTATCTGTGATTACTGTGATACTGTGATAACGGTGATAACTGTGATACTGTAATAACTGCAATGACTGTGATAACTGTGGTACTGTAATAACTGTAATGGCTGTAATAACTGTGATAACTTTAATACTGTGATAACTGCGACAACTGTAATAACTGCAATGCTGGGATAGCTGTAATAACTGTAATGCTATGGCAACTGTAATAACTGCAGTAGCTGTAATAGCTGTGATAACTGTAACAGCTGTAATAACTGATACTGTGACAACTGTGATAACTGTAACAACTGTGATAACTGTAACAACTGTAATAACTGTGATAACTGTAATACTGTGATAACTGTGATACTGTGATAACTGTGATACTGTGATAACTGTAATACTGTGATAACTGTAATACTGTGATAACTGTAATAACTGTGATACCTGTGATAGCTGTTATAACTGCGATAACTGTAACAACTGTAATAACTGTGATAACTGTAACAGCTGTTATAACTGCGATAACTGTAACAACTGTAATAACTGTGATAACTGTAATAACTGTGATAACTGTGATAACTGTAACAGCTGTTATAACTGTGACAACTGTAATAACTGTAACAACTGTAATAACTGTGATAACTGTAACAGCTGTTATAACTGCGATAACTGTAACAACTAATAACTGTGATAACTGTAATAACTGTGATAACTGTAATAACTGTGATAACTGTAACAGCTGTTATAACTGTGGCAACTGTAATAACTGTGACAACTGTAATAACTGTGATAACTGTAACAGCTGTTATAACTGTGACAACTGTAATAACTGTGACACCTGTAATAACTGTAATAACTGTAATACTGTGATATCTGTGATTACTGTGATACTGTGATAACGGTGATAACTGTGATACTGTAATAACTGCAATGACTGTGATAACTGTGGTACTGTAATAACTGTAATGGCTGTAATAACTGTGATAACTTTAATACTGTGATAACTGCGACAACTGTAATAACTGCAATGCTGGGATAGCTGTAATAACTGTAATGCTATGGCAACTGTAATAACTGCAGTAGCTGTAATAGCTGTGATAACTGTAACAGCTGTAATAACTGATACTGTGACAACTGTGATAACTGTAACAACTGTGATAACTGTAACAACTGTAATAACTGTGATAACTGTAATACTGTGATAACTGTGATACTGTGATAACTGTGATACTGTGATAACTGTAATACTGTGATAACTGTAATACTGTGATAACTGTAATAACTGTGATACCTGTGATAGCTGTTATAACTGCGATAACTGTAACAACTGTAATAACTGTGATAACTGTAACAGCTGTTATAACTGCGATAACTGTAACAACTGTAATAACTGTGATAACTGTAATAACTGTGATAACTGTGATAACTGTAACAGCTGTTATAACTGTGACAACTGTAATAACTGTAACAACTGTAATAACTGTGATAACTGTAACAGCTGTTATAACTGCGATAACTGTAACAACTAATAACTGTGATAACTGTAATAACTGTAATAACTGTAATAACTGTGATAACTGTAACAGCTGTTATAACTGTGGCAACTGTAATAACTGTGACAACTGTAATAACTGTGATAACTGTAACAGCTGTTATAACTGTGACAACTGTAATAACTGTGACACCTGTAATAACTGTAATAACTGTAATACTGTGATATCTGTGATTACTGTGATACTGTGATAACGGTGATAACTGTGATACTGTAATAACTGCAATGACTGTGATAACTGTGGTACTGTAATAACTGTAATGGCTGTAATAACTGTGATAACTTTAATACTGTGATAACTGCGACAACTGTAATAACTGCAATGCTGGGATAGCTGTAATAACTGTAATGCTATGGCAACTGTAATAACTGCAGTAGCTGTAATAGCTGTGATAACTGTAACAGCTGTAATAACTGATACTGTGACAACTGTGATAACTGTAACAACTGTGATAACTGTAACAACTGTAATAACTGTGATACCTGTAATACTGCGATAACTGTGATACTGTGATAACTGTGATACTGTGATAACTGTAATACTGTGATAACTGTAATACTGTGATAACTGTAATAACTGTGATAACTGTGATAGCTATGATAACTGTGATAAAGGCACATTCAGATGGAAATACTAAAAGCATAAGGGCATCCTATCCATTGTCTTCTATGATCTGAACTGGTTCTGAAATGAGTTTGACTCAACTCACAACGAACGCCCTCCCTCCCTCTGTCAGCCAATGTGACAGATGACCTTCACAAGGCAACACTGCAGGTGTGTGTGTCCTTTCTCCCTGTTTGCGAACCCCAATTAAAGGATGATAGAATATTGAAACAAATGACTAGCCTGTCTAGCATCACCCCACATCCTCTCCTCCCCCTTTCCTTCCCCTAGACAACAGCCTGATACTGAGCCTGATATTACATCATAGAACCAGCTTGCAGAAGCCTAATGAATAGTAGAGAACAAACAGTACATCGTGTAACTTCAGGAACAGGAAATACAAGCTTCGTTCTAGATCTGTTTGTGCTGTCTGGTCAAATCCTATGGTCATTGTCATGAAGCTCGCATGCTATTCCGTATATAGCGTATACTGGGGTATTTGGAAATAGCCATGGGATGGTTTTTCAACACCGTTGAAACTATTTCTTTAAGTTTTTCAATAAATGTGAAAATTTGTGGCTACTTTTTAAGTATATACCTGCAGTGAAATAGGATAGACAGTCAACTTGTGAAATAGGAGAGCCAGTCAACTTGTGAAATAGGAGAGCCAGTCAACTTGTGAAATAGGATAGCCAGTCAACTTGTGAAATAGGAGAGCCAGTCAACTTGTGAAATAGGAGAGCCAGTCAACTTGTGAAATAGGATAGACAGTCAACTTGTGAAATAGGATAGCCAGTCAACTTGTGAAATAGGATAGCCAGTCAACTTGTGAAATAGGAGAGCCAGTCAACTTGTGAAATAGGATAGCCAGTCAACTTGTGAAATAGGAGAGCCAGTCAACTTGTGAAATAGGAGAGCCAGTCAACTTGTTAAATAGGATAGCCAGTCAACTTGTGAAATAGGATAGCCAGTCAACTTGTGAAATAGGATAGCCAGTCAACTTGTGAAATAGGATAGACAGTCAACTTGTGAAATAGGATAGACAGTCAACTTGTGAAATAGGATAGCCAGTCAACTTGTGAAATAGGATAGCCAGTCAACTTGTGAAATAGGATAGCCAGTCAACTTGTGAAATAGGATAGACAGTCAACTTGTGAAATAGGATAGACAGTCAACTTGTGAAATAGGATAGCCAGTCAACTTGTGAAATAGGATAGCCAGTCAACTTGTGAAATAGGATAGCCAGTCAACTTGTGAAATACGTTAGGAGGTAAAGCATTTTGTTGAACTTGCTAGTTAGCTCAGTCAGAGGCAGAATTAATATGGAGATGGGGCACCATATAGTGATAGCTTTCTGCAGTGAGAAGTCACAGCGCTTTGGATGAGTTTTTTACAGCTACCACTGCTATCTTTATTTATTTTTGATTTTCTTTACATTTATTGTAAGAGAAAATCAATTCTGAAAGATAATTTAAAAAAAGCTCAGATACACTACAAGTTTTAGCTTTCCTGCATTGCAGGATATTTCTCCTGAAACAGGGTGATCAGATTAAGATCCTACATCTGTTCTACTGTAAACATGTTTAGTAAGGTGAACTGCCGTTCCTCCCTGTGATGACATAGGCTGTTGCGTGCAAAAGAGAGGAGAGATGGAGAGAGAGTGAGAGGGAGAGAGAGTAAAAGAGAAAAAGAGAGAGACAGAGAGATGAGACAGAGAGACAGAGAGAAAGAGAGCGAGAGAAAGAGCGAGAGAGAAAGAGAGAGATAGAGAGAGAGAGAAGCGTTGTGTTGTAGTGATGCTTCACCAAGGACCAGTGCTAGATGAGGCCAATGTAATCTGCTGCAGGGCTTACACCTGCCCACGCACACACATACACGCACAAACACACACAGATAAACTAATGTACACATTTTAAAGTTTTGTGTATGGCACAATTTATGACATTAGGAATACTGATGATGAGATTTGTATACGAAATGCATGGGCTCGCTCGCTTTCCCCTCTCACAAGCACACATGCACGAGCGCACACACACAGGCACACACACGCACAACGACAAAATACAACCCGTCACAAATGAATTATTTCCTCAACAATTTCCTTTCTAAATGTCATGAAACATATTGATGCCTTGGGGGTCACTCTATCCCTGCTACTTTGTGGCATATGAGGTTTCCAGAAACAAGGCCCTACTAATATCTATGGATGCGTCCCAAAATTCTCCCCATTCCCTTTATAGTGCACTACTTTCTAGAGCCCATAGGGTTCTGGTCAACAGGAGTGCACTATAAAGAGAATACTGTAGAGGATCATTTGGGAAACAGACTCCATATGTTCTGGGCCCATAATTAAAAACACCCTTAGGAGCACAGCTGACATTTAGGTGTGTGTGTGTGTGTGTGTGTGTGTGTGTGTGTGTGTGTGTGTGTGTGTGTGTGTGTGTGTGTGTGTGTGTGTGTGTGAGGGAGGTCTCTCCTCTCCACTGTCGAGATCAGTTTGTCACAGGGGTCAGCGATGAGGGGGTTGTTGTTGTTGTGTGTATGTGTGTGTCAATAGGGACATCAGACAGACAGACAGGGCCCAGGCCAGGAGAGGCACAGGGATCTCCAAACATTTAGTCAAATGTGGATGATATGTGAAAAAAGGCATGGAAAATGAATGATAGTAAAAAAATTAAATGGTGCAGATGTTTTTTGTCTTTTGTCCTAACTGTTGTCTCTTGTCTGTGTTACCATAAAATAAAAGTGAAGATGAACTCCACCAGGAGACAGACAAGAGCGCAGATGAGAGGACATTGTGCTGCTCTGAGTGTTATTAATAATCCAATATGGCTGCCAAGCCAGGTCTACCAGAATCCAGATCCACTCGTTGTGAGATGAACTTTCGCTTCCTCACCAGTTAACCCAGCATCCCCTCTAGTGCATGGTTTCCAGCATGTGTGTGTGCATATGTGTGTGTGTGTATCAGGGGATAGAGTTGCTGTTCTTTATGTACCCATCATATCGATCTGAGTGTTACGCAGGTAATAAGCTGTACTGATGGAGCCACAGCCTGGTTAGTGATGGAGAGCTAAGCTCCCTCGTATCACTGCTGAATCAAAACAAAACAGAGGAAACAAGGATAGAGAGAGGAAGAGAGATAGAGAGGAAGAGAGAGAGGGAAGAGAAAGAGAGAGAGAGGAAGAGAGAGAGGGGAAGAGAAAGAGAGAGAGAGGAAGAGAGAGAGAAGAAGAGAGAGGGGAAGAGAAAGAGAGAGAGAGTCGGGGGAGAGAAAGGGGGAGAGGGAGAGAAAAAGGGGGAGAGAGAGAGAGAGTGATCTGCTCCAATAGAGAGGTGATGAGCAGACAGACAGAGCCGCCACTCACACAGAGCACAGGGAGAAAATGAGATTAGAGGAAAAAGGAAGAGGGGAGAAGAGAGGGATGGAGAAGAGAGAAAAGAGGGATGGAGAGGAAAGGAGTAGAGTAGAGTGCAGAGGAGAGGGATGGAGAGGAAAGGAGTGGAGTAGAGTGCAGAGGAGAGGGATGGAGAGGAAAGGAGTGGAGTAGAGTGCAGAGGAGAGGGATGGAGAGGAAAGGAGTGGAGTAGAGAGCAGAAGAGAGGGATGGAGAGGAAAGGAGTGGAGTAGAGAGCAGAAGAGAGGGATGGAGAGGAAAGGAGTGGAGTAGAGAGCAGAAGAGAGGGATGGAGAGGAAAGGAGTGGAGTAGAGAGCAGAAGAGA
Organism: Oncorhynchus mykiss; assembly: GCF_057628025.1. Lineage (NCBI taxonomy): Eukaryota > Metazoa > Chordata > Actinopteri > Salmoniformes > Salmonidae > Oncorhynchus > Oncorhynchus mykiss. The sequence continues at coordinate 80,272,410 of NC_143046.1, forward strand.
GGGATGGTGAGGAAAGGAGTGGAGTAGAGAGCAGAAGAGAGGGATGGAGATGAAAGGAGTGGAGTAGAGAGCAGAAGAGAGGGATGGTGAGGAAAGGAGTGGAGTAGAGAGCAGAAGAGAGGGATGGAGATGAAAGGAGTGGAGTAGAGTGCAGAAGAGAGGGATGGAGAGGAAAGGAGTGGAGTAGAGAGCAGAAGAGAGGGATGGAGAGGAAAGGAGTGGAGTAGAGAGCAGAAGAGAGGGATGGAGAGGAAAGGAGTGGAGTAGAGAGCAGAGGAGAGGGATGGAGAGGAGAGAAAATAGGGATGAAGAGGAGAGGACAGGAGTGGAGAGGGGAGAAGAGAGGGATGGAGAGGACAGGAGTGGAGAGGGGAGAGGAGGAGAGATGCCTTGTAAGCACTAAAGCACTTAAAGAGATGATGTGGATAAAGCCGGTCGTTGCTGGAACTTTTCTTTTCCAAGTTAATGTGCAACATATGCATGGCTGTGGGCACTCTCCACGTCTCCCTCCATCTGTGTATTTCCATCTTTCACTCTCTCTATACCTCTCTATGTCCCTCTTTCCCAACCAACCAACCTACCTATCCTCTCTCTCTCCTTCCCCCTATCTCCCCCTCTCTCTCCCTCCCAGCAACAGCCACAGTAAAGACAAACAGTGTTTGTTCCTTCTGTCATCTCTGATCAGGTTTATTTTCCAGATGGGTGGTGTCGCCTGACGCTGCCTTCTTTCCTTCCTTCCCTGCTTCGCTGGGGGAGTCATTTGACTTTCAGGCAGTGCCCTCATCCATTACCATGACTGGAATAGAGTGTGGGCTTCTGGGGAGGTACACTCCCCAAACTGCCTTCCCCTCCTCTCTGAAACTAGGCAGTTCCAGTTACATAGAGAGGGATAGACAGAGAAAGAAAGAGGCAGCAGACTTTGTTTTCATCTCTGACAAGAGAAAATGAGGTCTTGATCCCAGAGACCAGGGACCACGATATAAACCAGGGCTATCTCCCAGCAACTGCCATCTGACTTAGAATCCACAGTGGCTCCCTGAATGCTTCATTCAGAGGACTCCTGCCTGGCTGTCTTCAGCAGTGGCAGGGTAGCAGCGTCAGATGTTTGAGCCACAATGGAGGGCCAGTGATCTCTGACATTGTGGCAGGGTCCCCTCTCCCTTTTAAAAGCAAGGGAGAAGGAGGATGACCCCTCACAGCTACTGCTAGCCCTCTCAAATCTCAGAGCTACAATGGACGGAGGCTAGGCTTTGTTCAAGGATCTGTTGCACCTCAAAAGGAATCCTTTATTGCGGGACATGGAGCTGCATGCAGAGGAGAATGGAGGAATAAAGGGAGAGAAATGGAGAATGGAGGGATGTTTGTGTGTGTTGCCAGGTACTGTTGAGAAGCTTTTTCATCTCTATTACTTCATTATCAGCCAACCTCCCGCTGGTATCTCTACCAATCAAACACACACACACAAGCACACTTGCATTCTGCTGTTTATTATAGAATCTGTGTGTAAGGAGGTAGAGTAAATGTGTGTGTAAGGCAGGGCTCTTCCTGGATATAAACATGAGAGATGTGACCATGTGATTGGGCAGACAGGCAGACGGACCTAGCATCCTGGAATGTCAACACAGCACAGCTCCTCCCCACTTGGCACAGACGTCATTTCAACGGCTAGTTTTGATTTACAATTGGTCAACTAATGTGAATTCAACATGAAATCAACAAAAAAAATCTCCTTGTCATTATGTTAAAAGTTGGGTGAAAGAAGTATGAAATTCCCTTTTTGCAAATCCAATCAGTTTTCCACGTTGATTCAAAGTCATCACATTGAATTCTTTTGTAGAAATGACATGGAAACAAAGTTGATTCAACCAGTTTGTGCCCAGTGGGTCTGTTCATTCCCTCCCTCACCAAAAATCGGCGCTCAAATGAAAAAGGGAAGTAACAAATGAGCAACTGACAACCCAAAACGAAACAGGTGGGGTTTTAAATTGGGTACTGAAATGCATCCGTGGGGGGCCAAACACAAAGGTTGAGGCTCTGTTCAACAACCTAAAGCGGAAGACCTTAACAGAGGTGTAGCTCTTCCAACATCTCTTTTTCCAAACGAAGCACTGGGCCATCAGCCCTTAAATATAAGCTGTGCCAGCACAGATGAAACACCTTCTGATTAACGAGGACAACAGGTGCAATACATCCTGACCAATGAGGATGATTCCAATCAGTACTCCCAAAGAGAACCAACCTGGAAATAAAAAACAAAATTAAGAGAAAAACCAAAGCGTCTTTACATAGTTGAATGTGCTGACAACAAAATCACACAAAAATTATCAATGGAAATCAAATTGATCAACCCATGGATGTCTGGATTTGGAGTCACACTCAAAATTAAAGTGGAAAACCACACTACAGGCTGGTCCAACTTTGATGTAATGTCCTTAAAACAAGTCAAAATGGGGCTCAGTAGTGTGTGTGGCCTCCACGTGCCTGTATGACCTCCCTACAACGCCTGGGCATGCTCCTGATGAGGTGGTGGATGGTCTCCTGAGGGATCTCCTCCCAGACCTGGACTAAAGCATCCGCCAACTCCTGGACAGTCTGTGGTGCAACGTGGCGTTGGTGGAGCGAGACATGATGTCCCAGATGTGCTCAATTGGATTCAGGTCTGGGGAACGGGCGGGCCAGTCCATAGCATCAATGCCTTCCTCTTGCAGGAACTGCTGACACACTCCAGCCACATGAGGTCTAGCATTGTCTTGCATTAGGAGGAACCCAGGGCCAACCGCACCAGCATATGGTTTCACAAGGGGTCTGAGGATCTCATCTCGGTACCTAATGGCAGTCAGGATACCTCTGGCGAGCACATGGAGGGCTGTGCGGCCCCCCAAAGAAATGCCACCCCACACCATGACTGACCCACCGCCAAACCGGTCATGCTGGAGGATGTTGCAGGCAGCAGAACGTTCTCCACGGCGTCTCCAGAGTCTGTCACGTCTGTCACATGTGTTCAGTGTGAACCTGCTTTCATCTGTGAAGAGCACAGGGCGCCAGTGGCGAATTTGCCAATCTTGGTGTTCTCTGGCAAATGCCAAATGTCCTGCACGGCGTTGGGCTGTAAGCACAACCCCCACCCGTGGACATCAGGCCCTCATACCACCCTCATGGAGTCTGTTTCTGACCATCTGTTCTTGACTATTTCAGACACATGCACATTTGTGGCCTGCTGGAGGTAATTTTGCAGGGCTCCTCCTGCTCCTCCTTGCACAAAGGCGGAGGTAGCGGTCCTGCTGCTGGGTTGTTGCCCTCCTATGGCCTCCTCCACATCTCCTGATGTACTGGCCTGTCTGCTGGTTGCACCTCCATGCTCTGGGCACTACGCTGACAGACACAGCAAACCTTCTTGCCACAGCTCGCATTGATGTGCCATCCTGGATGAGCTGCACTACCTGAGCCACTTGTGTGGGTTGTAGACTCCGTCTCAAGCTACTACTAGAGTGAAAGCACCGCCAGCATTCAAAAGTGACCAAAACATCAGCCAGGAAGCATAGGAACTGAGAAGTGGTCTGTGGTCACCACCTGCAGAACCACTCCTTTATTGGGGGTGTCTTGCTAATTGCCTATAATTTCCACCTGTTGTCTATTCCATTTGCACAACAGCATGGGAAATGTATTGTCAATCAGTATTGCTTCCTAAGTGGACAGTTTGATTTCACAGAAGTGTGATTGACTTGGAGTTACATTCTGTTGTTTAAGTGTTCCCTTTATTTTTTTGAGCAGTGTATATATACACACACACACTACCGTTCAAACGTTTGGGATCACTTAGAAATGTCCTTGTTTTTGAAAGAAAAACACATTTTTGTTGTCCATTAAATTAATATCAAATTGATCCGAAATACAGTGTAGACATTGTTAATGTTGTAAATGACTATTGTAGCTGGAAACGGCTGATTTTTAATGGAATATCTACATAGACGTACAGAGGCACATTATCAGCAACCATCACTCCTGCATTCCAAATGCATGTTGTGTTAGTTAATCCAAGTTAATCATTTTAAAAGGTTAATTGATCATTAGAAAACCCTTTTGCAATTATGCTAGCACAGCTGAAAACTGTTGTTCTGATTAAAGAAGCAATAAAACTGGCCTTCTTTAGACTAGTTGAGTATCTGGAGCATGAGCATTTGTGGGTTTGATTACAGGCTCAAAATGGCCAGAAACAAATAACTTTCTTCTGAAACTCGTCAGTCTATTCTTGTTCTGAGAAATGAAGGCTATTCCATGCGAGAAATTGCCAAGAAACTGAAGATCTCATACAACGCTGTACTCACGGAACAGTGCCAACTGGCTCAACCAGAATAGAAAGACGAGTGGGAGGCCCCAGTGCACAACTGAGCAAGAGGACATTAGAGTGTATTAGAGTGTACAAGTACATTAGAGTGTCTAGTTTGAGAAACAGACACCTCACAAGTCCTCAACTAGCAGCTTCATTAAATTGTACATGCAAAAGTCTCAATGTCAACAATGAAGAGGCGACTCTGGGATGCTGGCCTTCTAGGCAGAGTGGCAAAGCAAAAGCTTTACCTCAGGCTGGCCAATAAAAATAAAATAGTGAGATGGGAAAAAGAACACAGACACCTTTGACATTAAATTTGAACTCTGCCCAGAAGGCCAGCATCCTGGAGTCGCCTCTGACAGGATGTCCAAACACGAGCTCCTTCAGACTGAATCTGGAACTCTGACATGATGTCCAAACACGAGCTCCTTCAGACTGAATCTGGAACTCTGACATGATGTCCAAACACGAGCTCCTTCAGACTGAATCTGGAACTCTGACAGGATGTCCAAACACAAGCTCCTTCAGGCTGAATCTGGAACTCTGACATGATGTCCAAACACGAGCTCCTTCAGACTGAATCTGGAACTCTGACATGATGTCCAAACACGAGCTCCTTCAGACTGAATCTGGAACTCTGACAGGATGTCCAAACACGAGCTCCTTCAGACTGAATCTGGAACTCTGACATGATGTCCAAACACGAGCTCCTTCAGACTGAATCTGGAACTCTGACAGGATGTCCAAACACGAGCTCCTTCAGACTGAATCTGGAACTCTGACATGATGTCCAAACACAAGCTCCTTCAGGCTGAATCTGGAACTCTGACATGATGTCCAAACACGAGCTCCTTCAGACTGAATCTGGAACTCTGACAGGATGTCCAAACACGAGCTCCTTCAGACTGAATCTGGAACTCTGACATGATGTCCAAACACGAGCTCCTTCAGACTGAATCTGGAACTCTGACATGATGTCCAAACACGAGCTCCTTCAGGCTGAATCTGGAACTCTGACATGATGTCCAAACACGAGCTCATTCGGACTGAAACTGAGAGACTCCTGAACAACCTCCCGTGCTGCAAATAGCTGCACCGCTTCATCCCAGTCGTTCTCAGACTCAAAGCAGTAAGAACTCAACATAGACTTCAAAGTCTGATTAAATCTCTCAAGAGCACCTTGAGACTCTGTGTGATATGCACCTGGTAACACTCAACTGCTGTAGCACTTGCTTGAATACCTTTGACATTACATTTGAACCTAGGTCAGACTGCACTAACTGCGGAAGCCCAAACATGGAAAATAATTTCACAAGTAGCTTAACAATACTAGGAGCCGTGATGTTGCTCAGTGGAATGGCCTCTGGGAAACGAGTGGCAGCACACACAATGGTTAATCGCAATTGGATAATACTCCTTGCTTTGGGGAAAGGACCTATACAGTCCACCAGAACCCTGCTGAAAGCAGTTATAGGCTGCAAAGGTGCAAGCAGCACAGCCCAGAGAAACGTACTGAATAACACATTCGTAAATGGCAAAAAAGACAGTCAAAAAATAAATCAGAAGAAACAAGGTTTTGAAGTGTCTGTCCTATATCTAGGAGATACACTATATATACAAAAGTATGTGGACACCCCTTCAAATTAGTGGGTTTGGCTATTTCAGCCACACTTGTTTCAGACAGGTGTATAAAATTAAGCACACAGCAATGCAATTTCCTTAGACAAACATTGGCCTTACTGAAGAGCTCAGTGACTTCCAAGGTGGCACTGTCATAAAAGGCCACCTTTCCATGACAAAATTAGTTTTCATCAGTCATGGAAATAAAAATGCTAAAAAAAAATTGGCTCCCTAATCAAAAATAAGTTTTGGTGCAGGTACAGACAACTAGCGAAAAAATTAATTACGATATTGTCAAAATACTGTATCATCAAAAATAATATCCAGCTATGTAACTATCACCCCCCCATCACTAATTGGTATATTGTTTTTTTTCTCTTCCCATTTTCTCGATCTTGTCTCATCGCTGCAAATCCCCAATGGGCTTGGGAGGTGAAGGTCGAGTCATGCTTCCCGCCAAACCGCACTTCTTAACACCCACCCGCTTAACTTGGAAGCCAGCCGTACCAACGTGTCGGAGAACTGACGACCATGGTCAGCCTGCAGGCGCCCGGCACGCCACAAGGAGTCGCTTGAGCCCCCCGGCCAAACCCTCCCCTAACCCGGATGACGCTGGGCCAATTGTGCGTAACTCTATGGGACTCCCGATCACGGTGGTTGTGATACAGCCTGGGATCGAACCTGGGTCTGTAGTGATGACTGCTGCACCACTCGGGAGGCCAAGTGGGTTTTTCTTCAAACTCAAAGTCCATGGCCTTTTGTTTTACCCTGTGAGTTTAACTTTCCTCTTGTTGTCAGTGATTTTGAACGACTACAACAAATCTGTGACTCAAGATAAGCCCCCATCAGAGGTGGAAAAAGAACTCAATTGTCATAATTGAGTAAAAGTAAAGATACCTTAGTTTTTCCCAATTATTAACACGTCTGCTGAAACTAGCTCAGGTACTCAAAACACAAACCAGTTCCCCAAACCCCACAGACATCTCTAACTCAGTGATAACCGAGATCACACTACTGTGACATGTTCCAAACGCTACTTTCAGAACCTATTTCAGTGTAAAGACTTTTGTTGTTTCACTGTATATTGTTTGTTTGTGAAAGGAACACAAATGCTAAAATTGTAGTTTGTATTTCAACATGACTCCATACATGTCAAATAGAATATTGAAAGCACACAGTAAAAAAGCAAACATACAGTAAATATATTTTGCATATGCAAAGGACGAGAAATAGGCCTACTTGTACTACTGTACTTATACTTATTTTCCACCATAATTTGCAAATAAATTCATTAAAAATCCTACAATGTGATTTCCTGGATTCTTTTTCTTCTCATTTTGTCTGTCATACTTGAAGTGTACCTATGATGACAATTACAGGCCTCTCTTGTCTTTTTAAGTGGAAGAACTTGCACAATTGGTGGCTAACTAAATACTTTTTGCCCCACTGTATACAGAGAAAAGAGTCTGAGAATTGAACCGTGTGGCACCCCCATAGAGACTGCCAGAGGTCCGGACAACAGGCCCGCCGATTTGACACCACACTGAACTCTATCAGAGAAGTAGTTGGTGAACCAGGCGAGGCAGTCATTTGAGAAGCCAAGGCTGTTGAGTCTGCTGATAAGAATGCAGTGATTGACAGAGTCGAAAGCCTTCGCCAGATCGATGAAGAAGGCTGCACAGTACTGTCTTTTATCTATGGTGATTATTATAGCGTTTAAGACCTTGAGCGTGGCTGAGGTACACCCATGATCAGCTCGGAAACCAGATTGCATAGGGGAGAAGGTACGGTCGGATTCAAAATGGTCGGTGATCAGTTTGTTAACTTGGCTTTCGAAGATTTTAGAAAGGCAGGGAAGGATGGATACACAGTTGAAGTCAGGAGTTTACATACACCTTAGCCAAATACATTTAAACTCAGTTTTTCACAACTCCTGACATTTAATAAAAGTAAAAATTCCCTGTCTTAGGTCAGTTAGGATCTATTTTGTGAAGTGCACCAGTCCCTCCTGCAGCAAAGCACCCCCACAACATGATGCTGCCACCCCCGTGCATCACGGTTGGGATGGTGTTCTTCAGCTTGCAAGCTCCCACCTTTTTCCTCCAAACATAACGATGGTCATTATGCCAAACAGTTATATTTTTTCTCATCAGACCAGAGGAAATTTCTCCAAAAAGTACAATCTTTGTCCCCATGTGCAGTTGCAAACCGTAGTCTGGCTGTTTTATGGCGGTTTTGGAGCAGTAGCTTCGTCCTTGCTGATCGGCATTTCAGGTTATGTCGATGTAGGACTCATTTTACTGTGGATAGTTTTGTACCTGTTTCCTCCAGCATCTTCACAAGGTCCTTTGCTGTTGTTCTGGGATTGATTTGCACTGTTCGCACCAAATTACGTTCATCTCTAGGAGACAGAACGCGTCACATTCCTGAGCGGCTGCGTGGTCCCATGGTGTTTATCCTTGTGTACAATTGTTTGTACAGATGAACGTGGTGCCTTCAGGCATTTGGAAAGTGCTCCCAAGGATGAACCAGACTTGTGGAGGTCTACAATATTTTTCCTGAGATCTTGGCTGATTTCTTTTGATTTTCCCATAATGTCAAGCAAAGAGTCACTTAGTTTGAAGATAGGCCTTGAAACCCATCCACAGGTACACCTCCAATTGACTCAAACAATGTAAATTAGCCTATCAGAAGCTTCTAAAGCCATGACATAATTTTCTGGAATTTTCCAAGCTGTTTAAAGGCACAGTCAACTTAGTGTATGTAAACTTCTGACCCACTGGAATTGTGATACAGTGAATTATAAGTGAAATAATCTGTCCGTAAACAATTGTTGGAAAAATTACTTGTCATGCACAAAGTAGATGTTCTAACCGACTTGCCAAAACTATAATTTGTTAACAGGAAATTTGTGGAGTGGTTGAAAAACAAGTTTTAATGACTCCAACCTAAGTATATGTAAACTTACAACTTCAACTGTAGGTCTATAACAGTTTGGGTCTAGAGTGTCTCCCCCTTTTAAGAGGGGGGTGACCGCGGCAGCTTTCCAATCTTTTGGATCTCAGATGATAGAAAAGAGAGGTTGAATTGGCTCGCAATAGAGGTTGCAACAGTTTTGGCGATTCATTTTAGAAAGAGAGGGTCCTGATTGTCTAGCCCAGCTGATTTGTAGGGATACAGATTTTTCATCTCTTTCAGAAAACCAGCTGTCTGGATTTGGGTGAAGGAGAAGTGGGGGGGCTTGGGCAAGTCGCTGCAGGGGCTGCTATGATGTTGGTCGGGGTTGGGGTAGCCAGGTGGAAAGCATGGCCAGCCGTAGTAAAATGCTTATTGAAATTCTCGATTATCATAGATTTATTGGTGGTGACAATGTTTCTTATCTTCAGTGCAGAGGACAGCTGGGAGGAGGTGCTCTTATTCTCCATGGACTTTACAGTGTCCCAAAACCTTTTGGAATTAGTGCTACAGGATGCAACTTTCTGATTGAAAAAGCTAGCCTTTGCTTTCCTCACTGACTGAGTATATTGGTTCCTGACTTCCCTGAAAAGTTGCATATTGCGGGTGCTATTCGATGCTAATGCAGAAGGCCACAGGATGTTTTTGTGCTGGTCAAGGGCAGTCAAGTCTGGGGTGAACCAAGGGCTATATCTTTTCTTAGTTCTACATTTTTTGAATGGGGCATGCTTATACAGTGCCTTGCGAAAGTATTCGGCCCCCTTGAACTTTGCGACCTTTTGCCACATTTCAGGCTTCAAACATAAAGATATAAAACTGTATTTTTTTGTGAAGAATCAACAACAAGTGGGACACAATCATGAAGTGGAACGACATTTATTGGATATTTCAAACTTTTTTAACAAATCAAAAACTGAAAAATTGGGCGTGCAAAATTATTCAGCCCCCTTAAGTTAATACTTTGTAGCGCCACCTTTTGCTGCGATTACAGCTGTAAGTCGCTTGGGGTATGTCTCTATCAGTTTTGCACATCGAGAGACTGACATTTTTTCCCATTCCTCCTTGCAAAACAGCTCGAGCTCAGTGAGGTTGGATGGAGAGCATTTGTGAACAGCAGTTTTCAGTTCTTTCCACAGATTCTCGATTGGATTCAGGTCTGGACTTTGACTTGGCCATTCTAACACCTGGATATGTTTATTTTTGAACCATTCCATTGTAGATTTTGCTTTATGTTTTGGATCATTGTCTTGTTGGAAGACAAATCTCCGTCCCAGTCTCAGGTCTTTTGCAGACTCCATCAGGTTTTCTTCCAGAATGGTCCTGTATTTGGCTCCATCCATCTTCCCATCAATTTTAACCATCTTCCCTGTCCCTGCTGAAGAAAAGCAGGCCCAAACCATGATGCTGCCACCACCATGTTTGACAGTGGGGATGGTGTGTTCAGCTGTGTTGCTTTTACGCCAAACATAACGTTTTGCATTGTTGCCAAAAAGTTCAATTTTGGTTTCATCTGACCAGAGCACCTTCTTCCACATGTTTGGTGTGTCTCCCAGGTGGCTTGTGGCAAACTTTAAACGACACTTTTTATGGATATCTTTAAGAAATGTCTTTCTTCTTGCCACTCTTCCATAAAGGCCAGATTTGTGCAATATACGACTGATTGTTGTCCTATGGACAGAGTCTCCCACCTCAGCTGTAGATCTCTGCAGTTCATCCAGAGTGATCATGGGCCTCTTGGCTGCATCTCTGATCAGTCTTCTCCATGTTTGAGCTGAAAGTTTAGAGGGACGGCCAGGTCTTGGTAGATTTGCAGTGGTCTGATACTCCTTCCATTTCAATATTATCGCTTGCACAGTGCTCCTTGGGATGTTTAAAGCTTGGGAAATATTTTTGTATCCAAATCCGGCTTTAAACTTCTTCACAACAGTATCTCGGACCTGCCTGGTGTGTTCCTTGTTCTTCATGATGCTCTCTGCGCTTTTAACGGACCTCTGAGACTATCACAGTGCAGGTGCATTTATACTGAGACTTGATTACACACAGGTGGATTGTATTTATCATCATTAGTCATTTAGGTCAACATTGGATCATTCAGAGATCCTCACTGAACTTCTGGAGAGAGTTTGCTGCACTGAAAGTAAAGGGGCTGAATAATTTTGCACGCCCAATTTTTCAGTTTTTGATTTGTTAAAAAAGTTTGAAATATCCAATAAATGTCGTTCCACTTCATGACTGTGTCCCACTTCTTGTTGATTCTTCACAAAAAAATACAGTTTTATATCTTTATGTTTGAAGCCTGAAATGTGGCAAAAGGTCGCAAAGTTCAAGGGGGCCGAATACTTTCGCAAGGCACTGTATAAGATGGTGAGGAAAGCACTTTCAAAGAACAGCCAGGCATCCTCTACTGACGGGATGAGGGCAATATCCTTCCAGGATACCTGGGCCTGGTCGATTAGAAAGGCCTTTTCACTGAAGTGTTTTAGGGAGTGTTTGACGGTGATGAGGGGTGGTCGTTAAACCGTGGACCCATTACGCACGCAGGCAATGAGGCAATGATCGCTGAGATCCTGGTTGAAGACAGCAGAGGTGTATTTAGAGGGCAAGTTGGTCAGGCGGATATCTAAGAGGGTGCCCATGGTTACGGATTTAGGGTTGTACCTGGTAGGTTCCTTGAATATTTGTGTGAGATTGAGGGCATCTAGCTAAGATTGTAGGACGACCTTGCCTTGATGACAGGTTTGTACACTCTTGGTTTCACACCCTGATCTGTTTCACCTGTCTTTGTGATTGTCTCCACCCCCCTCCAGGTGTCGCCCATCTTCAACATTATCCCCTGTGTATTTATACCTGTGTTCTCTGCTTGTCTGTTGCCAGTTTCTTTTGTTTTGTCAAACCTTCTAGTGTTTTTCCCTCTGTTCCTGTCTCTCGATTGTTCCTGTGTTCCCGGGTTTTAACCTTTTCTGCCTGCCCTGACCCTGACCCTGCCTGCCGTCCTATACCTTTACCACAACTATCTGGATTACTAACCCCTGCCTGCCCTTGACCTGTCTTTTGCATGCCCCTGTTGGATTAATAAATTGTTGTTACTTCGACGTTGTCTGCATCTGGGTCTTACCTGAAGTGTGATACTTGGTATTCTCTCAACCATCTTAACCTGAACTTTTCCAACAGTGTTGAAGGAGTTCATACATATGCTGCTTTTCTCTCACTCTGCGGTCTAACTCATCTCAAACCATCTCAGGTTGAGGTCGGCTGATGGTATTTGTGTTTTTGTTTTTGTTATGGATCCCCATTAGCTGCTGCCAAAGTAGCAGCTACTCTTCCTGGGGTTTATTATGGATCCCCATTAGCTGCTGCCAAAGTAGCAGCTACTCTTCCTGGGGTTTATTATGGATCCCCATTAGCTGCTGCCAAAGTAGCAGCTACTCTTCCTGGGGTTTATTATGGATCCCCATTAGATGCTGCCAAAGTAGCAGCTACTCTTCCTGGGGTTTATTATGGATCCCCATTAGCTGCTGCCAAAGTAGCAGCTACTCTTCCTGGGGTTTATTATGGATCCCCATTAGCTGCTGCCAAAGTAGCAGCTACTCTTCCTGGGGTTTATTATGGATCCCCATTAGCTGCTGCCAAAGTAGCAGCTACTCTTCCTGGGGTTTATTATGGATCCCCATTAGCTGCTGCCAAAGTAGCAGCTACTCTTCTTGGGGTTTATTATGGATCCCCATTAGCTGCTGCCAAAGTAGCAGCTACTCTTCCTGGGGTTTATTATGGATCCCCATTAGCTGCTGTCAAAGTAGCAGCTACTCTTCCTGGGGTTTATTATGGATCCCCATTAGCTGCTGCCAAAGTAGCAGCTACTCTTCCTGGGGTTTATTATGGATCCCCATTAGCTGCTGCCAAAGCAGCAGCTACTCTTCCTGGGGTTTATTATGGATCCCCATTAGCTGCTGCCAAAGTAGCAGCTACTCTTCCTGGGGTTTATTATGGATCCCCATTAGCTGCTGCCAAAGCAGCAGCTACTCTTCCTGGGGTTTATTATGGATCCCCATTAGCTGCTGCCAAAGTAGCAGCTACTCTTCCTGGGGTTTATTATGGATCCCCATTAGCTGCTGCCAAAGCAGCAGCTACTCTTCCTGGGGTTTATTATGGATCCCCATTAGCTGCTGCCAAAGTAGCAGCTACTCTTCCTGGGGTTTATTATGGATCCCCATTAGCTGCTGTCAAAGTAGCAGCTACTCTTCCTGGGGTTTATTATGGATCCCCATTAGCTGCTGCCAAAGTAGCAGCTACTCTTCCTGGGGTTTATTATGGATCCCCATTAGCTGCTGCCAAAGTAGCAGCTACTCTTCCTGGGGTTTATTATGGATCCCCATTAGCTGCTGCCAAAGCAGCAGCTACTCTTCCTGGGGTTTATTATGGATCCCCATTAGCTGCTGTCAAAGTAGCAGCTACTCTTCCTGGGGTTTATTATGGATCCCCATTAGCTGCTGCCAAAGTAGCAGCTACTCTTCCTGGGGTTTATTATGGATCCCGATTAGCTGCTGCCAAAGTAGCAGCTACTCTTCCTGGGGTTTATTATGGATCCCCATTAGCTGCTGCCAAAGTAGCAGCTACTCTTCCTGGGGTTTATTATGGATCCCCATTAGCTGCTGCCAAAGTAGCAGCTACTCTTCCTGGGGTTTATTATGGATCCCCATTAGCTGCTGCCAAAGTAGCAGCTACTCTTCCTGGGGTTTATTATGGATCCCCATTAGCTGCTGCCAAAGTAGCAGCTACTCTTGCTGGGGTCCAGCAAAATTAAGGCAGTTTATACCATTTTAAAACATTGCAATACATTCACAGATTTCACAACATACTGTGTGCCCTCAGGTCCCTACTACATCACTACCAGATATCTACAGTACTAAATCCATGCGTATGTTATCATGTGTGTGTGTGTGTGTGTGTGTGTGTGTATGCTACTGCGCCAATGTTTGTGTTGCTTCACCGTCCCCGCTGTTCCAAAATTGTTTTTTTTAATCTGTTTTTTTATATCTAATTTTGCTGCTTGCGCCAGTTACCTGATGTGGAATAGAGTTCCATGTAGTCATGGCTCTATTTGGTACTGTGTGCCTCCCATTGTCTGTTCTGGACTTGGGGACTGTGAAGAGACCTCTTGTGCATGCATTCAGCATTCAACACATTCAACATTCTTGGGTAGCGGAATGACTTTAGCTTCCCTCCAGGCCTGAGGGCACTCGCTCTCTAGTAGGCTTAAATTGAAGATGTGGCAAATAGGAGTGACAATATCGTCTGCTATTATCCTCAGTAATTTTCCCATCTCGATTGTCAGACCCTGGTGCCTTGTCATTGTTGATAGACACCAATCATTTTTTTCACCTCTTCCACACTGACTTTATGGAATAAAAAAATATATATATATATTGTCTTTCATAATTTGGTCTGATATACTTGGATGTGTAGTGTCAGCGTTTGTTGATGGCATGTCATCCATAAATTTGCTAATTTTGCCAATGAAAAAGTAATTAAAGTAGTTCACAATATCAGTGGGCTTTGTGATGAATCAGCCATCTGATTCAATAAATTAAGGAGCCGAGTTGGCTTTTTTTCCCCAAAATGTAATTTAAGGTGCCTCAAAGCTCTATGTAGTACTGTGTGCCTCCCATTGTCTGTTCTGGACTTGGGGACTGTGAAGAGACCTCTTGTGCATGTCTTGTGGGGTATGCATGGGTGTCCCAGCTGTGTGCCAGTAGTTTAGACAGACAGCTCGGTGCATTCAACATGTCAATACCTCTCATAAATAAAAGTAGTGATGAAGTCAATCTCTCCTCCACTTTCAGCCAGGAGAGATTGACATGCATATTATTAATATTAGCTCTCTGTGTACATCCAAGGGCCAGTCGTGCTGCCCTGTTCTGTGCCAATTGCAATTTTCCTAAGTCCTTTTTTGTAGCACCTCTCCACACGACTGAACAGTAGTCAAGGTGCGACAAAACTAGGGACTGTAGGACCTGCCTTGTTGATAGTGTTGTTAAGAAGGCAGAGCATCGCTTTATTGTAGACAGACTTCTCCCCATTTTAGCTACTACTGCATCAATATGTTATGACCATGACAGTTTACAATCTAGTGTTACTCCAAGCAGTTTAGTCATCTTAACTTGCTCAATTTTCACATAATTTATTACAAGATTTAGTTGAGGTTTAGGGTTTAGTGAGTGTTTTTTTCCAAATACAATGCTTTTATTTTTAGAAATATTTAGGGCTAACTTATTCCTTGCCACCCACTCTGAAACTAACTGCAGCTCTTTGTTGAGGGTTGCAGTCATTTCAGTCGCTGTAGTAGCTGATGTGTATAGTGTTGAGTCATCCGCATACATAGAAACTCTGGCTTTACTCAGTCAGTGGCATGTCATTAGTAAAAATTGAAAAAAAGCAAGGGCCCAAACAGCTACCCTGGGGAATTCCTGATTCTAACTGGATTATATTTGATAGGCTTCCATTAAAGAACACCCTCTGTGTTCTGTTAGACAAGTAACTCTTTATCCACATTATAACAGGAGGTGTAAAGCCATAACACATACGTTTTTCCAGCAGCAGACAATGATCGATAATGTCAATAGCTGCACTGAAGTCTAACAAGACAACCCCCACAATAATTTTATCATCAATTTCTCTCAGCCAATCATCAGTCATTTGTGTAAACTTGTTGAATGTCCTTCCCTGTAAGCATGTTGAAATTCTGTTGTCAATTTGTTTACTGTAAAATTGTGTTGAATCTGGTCAAACACAATTTTTTCCAGAAGTTTACTAAGAGTTGATAACAGGCTGACTGGTTGGGTATTTGAGCCAGTAAAGGGGGCTTTACTATTCTTGGGTAGTGGAATGACTTTAGCTTCCCTCCAGGCCTGAGGGCACACGCTCTCTAGGAGGCTTAAATTGACGATGTGGCAAATAGGAGTGTCAATATCGTCTGCTATTATCCTCAGTAATTTTCCCATCTCGATTGTCAGACCCTGGTGCCTTGTCATTGTTGATAGACACCAATAATTTTTTCATCTCTTCCACACTGACTTTACTGAATTAAAAAAAAACAATTATTGTCTTTCATAATTTGGTCTGATATACTTGGATGTGTAGTGTCAGTGTTTGTTGATGGCATGTCATCCCTGTTTGATAATTTTGCCAATGAAAAAGTAATTAAAGTAGTTTACAATATCAGTGGGCTTTGTGATGAATCAGCCATCTGATTCAATAAATGAAGGAGCCGAGTTGTCTTTTTTTCCCAAAATTTAATTTAAGGTGCCCCAAAGCTTTTTAATATCATTCTTTATATAATTTACTTTTGTTTTGTAGTGTAGTTTATTTTTAATGTTTATTTATCACATTATTTTTTTATTTGCAGTACATTTGCCAATCAGTTGGGCTGCCAGACTTATTTGCCATACCTTTGGCCTCATCCCTCTCCAACATACAATTTTTCAATTCTTCATCAATCCAAGGGGATTTAACAGTTTTTACAGTCATTATCTTAATGGGAATAAGTAGTTTCATAAATTCATCAAGTGCAGCGTCTGGTTGCTCCTCATTACACACCACAGACCAGCAGTGTCTGGTTGCTCCTCATTACACACCACAGACCAGCAAATATTCTTTATGAATCACTACAAAACTTATTAGCTATTATTAGTATGACCTCTTATACATTATATTAGGTCCAGCCTTTGGAACTTTGGTTTTCCTAGATATGGCTATTATATTGTGATCACTACGTCCTATGGATTTGGATACTGATTTAAAGAAAATATCTGAAGCGTTAGTGAAAATGTGATCAATATATGATTGATGATTTCATTCCTGTGCTGTTTGTAACTACCCTAGTAGGTTGATTGACAACCTGATCCAGGTTGCAGGCACTGGTTACAGTTTGAATTTTTTTCCAGATTTTGCAGCTTGATGAATGCCAGTCAATATTTCAATCACCCAGAAAACATACTTCTCTGTTTATTTCACTTATATTATCAAGCATTTCACACATATTATCCAGGCACTGACTGTTAGCACTTGGCAGTCTATAGCAGCTTCCCACAAGAATGGGCTTTAGGTGAGGCAAATGAACCTGTAGCCCTATTACTTAAACAGTATTTAACATTAGACCGTCTCTAAGCTTTACAGGAATGTGGTTCTGAATATAGACCGCAACACCGCCTCCATTGGCATTTCTGTCTTTCGGTAGATGTTATAATCATGTATCGTTACCACTGTTTCATCAAAGGTATTATCAAAGTGAGTTTCAGAGATAGTCAGAATATGAATGTCATCTGTTACAAGCAAGTTACTCTCCTGCTACAGCCGGCTCGTCAGGCTCTCTTGTCTCAGCCGGATTGCCAGACTCTCCGGCTACAGCCGGCTCGTCAGGCTCTCTTGTCTCAGCCGGATTGCCAGACTCTCCGGCTACAGCCGGCTCGTCAGGCTCTCATGTCTCAGCCGGATTGCCAGACTCTCCTGCTACAGCCGGTTCGTCAGGCTCTCATGTCTCAGCCGGATTGCCAGACTCTCCTGCTACAGCCGGCTCGTCAGGCTCTCATGTCTCAGCCGGATTGCCAGACTCTCCTGCTACAGCCGGCTCGTCAGGCTCTCATGTCTCAGCCGGATTGCCAGACTCTCCTGCTACAGCCGGTTCATCAGGCTCTCATGTCTCAGCCGGATTGCCAGACTATCCTGCTACAGCCGGTTCGTCAGGCTCTCATGTCTCAGCCGGATTGCCAGACTCTCCTGCTACAGCCGGCTCGTCGGGCTTTCATGCCTTCACCGGATCGCCAGGATCCCCTGCTTCCACAGGCTCATCAGGCTCTCATGCCTCAGCCAGATCGCCAGGCTCCCATGCCTCAGCAAGTCTGTCAGGTTCCCACGCCCCAGCCGGCGACAGGTTCCCGTGCATCATCAGGGGTGACCGGTCTGCTCCTGATCCCCGGGACCGTCCTTCTGGTTGGCGTCCTGCGGCCGGAGCCGCGACTCAGGGAGGGGGTACTGTCACGTGTGCTCCCTCTCCGGCCTCTAGGTCACCAGGTTGTTCAATATGGCACACATCTGTCATCATCGTTACGCACACCTGAGCATCATCAGACTCACCTGGATTCCATCACTTCCCTGATTACCTTCCCTATATATGTCACTCTCTTTGGTTCATTCCCCAGGCGTAATTGTTTCTGTTTTAGTTTCATGTCTATGTGCTGTTAGTGCTTCTTGTTTTGTATTATGTTCCATTTATTTTAAAACCCTCACTCCCTGAACTTGCTTCCCGACTCTCAGCGCAAATCGTTAAGACTTGGTCTTTAACAAAATAAAGAAAAATACCAACCCTACCTTGTCACAACAAAAAGTGATTGGCTCAAAAAAAAATTCCACAAATGTACTTTTAACAAGGCACATCTGTTCATTGAAATCCATTCCACGTGACTTCCTCATGAAGCTGGTTGAGAGAATGCCAAGAGTGTGCAAAGCTATCAAGGCAAAGGGTGGCTACTTTGAACAATCTCAAATATAAAATATATTTTGATTTGTTTAACGCTGTTTTGGTTACTATATGACTCTATATGTGTTATTTCATAGTTTTGATGTCTTCACTATTATTCTACAATGTAGAAAATATAACAAATAAATTAAAACCCTGGAATGAGTATGTGTGTCCAAACTTTTGACTGGTACTGTACGTGGTGGTCTTCTTTCAGTTCTACAAAAACAAAATAACCTACATTTCAGTAAACACTACAGTAATACGGTATACAAGATAAACATGTAACAAGTAGTATAGCTCCCAACTTCATACAGTAATACATTAAATATTTACTTTGTTTCTCCTTTCAGTATGTATTGGAATCTACAGTCTTTCCTGTGCTTCATGTTGTTCTACTGTCAAGTAGTAAAAGTAGTAGAGCGGTCCAATGTCTGCAGTACATACCTATTCTCATTTTGGAAGGTCCGGATGATGGATGCTACGGTGAAGCGGCTCAGATTGGGCAGCACTCTCTTCCCAGCCTCTCAAGGCCAAACCATGGCTCAGATTGGGCAGCACTCTCTTCCCAGCCTCTCAAGGCCAAACCATGGCTCAGATTGGGCAGCACTCTCTGTCCAGCCTCTCTCAAGGTCAAACCATGCTTGACCACATGGTCCACCACAGTCGCCTGAATTTCATCAGAGAGTACTCTTCTTGTTCTTGTTCTACCTCCATCCCCACCTCTACCTCTACCTCTTTCTGCCAAGTAAAATGTCAAAGTATTTACTATACATCAAATTCCTCACATCAAGCAAACCAAATGGCACCATTCTTGTTTTTTTAAATTTATGACAGACATAGGCACACGCCAACACTCAGCCATGATTTCCAAACACATTATTTGTGTTTAGTGAGTCCGCCAGATAAGAGTCAGTAGGGATGACATTATGTAATATCGATAGATGTGTGAATTGGATCATATTCCTGTCCTGCCTGAGCCTTCGAATTGTAACAAGTACTTTTAGGTGTCAGGGAAAATATATGTGAGTAAAAAGTTTATTATTTTCTTTAGGAATGAAATGGAGTAAAAGTTGTCAAAAATATAAATAGTAAAGATCTCCCAAAAACTGACAAAAGTAGATACTTCAAAGTATTTTTACACCACTGCCCCCCCCCCCCTTAACATAAAAAGGGAAGTAACAAAAGAGCCACTGACAACCCAAAACTGAACAGGTGGGGTTTTAAATTAGCTACTGAAATGCATCCATGGGGGGCCTACTGAGCACTGGCCAACTCCAGTTGGGTCTTAAAAGATCCCCACCATGGACACCCACTGGATTTGATATCCGACTAACTCAAAGAACCAACTACGGAAAGGGAGTGAAAATAAAAGTGAGGATAACCCAACTAGGGAAAACAGAAAGATAAAGTCCCTGTTCAACATCCTAACACAGACACACTAAACAGAGGTGTTGCTCTTCCACCATCTCTTTTTCCAACCGAAGCACTGGGCCACTTAAATACCTTCTGACTAACGAGGACAACAGGTGCAACTTATCCTGACCAAATAGGAGGATTCCAATCAGTACGCCATAACCAAAGCGAACCAACCTGGAAATTGAAAACAAAATTGAGAGAAAATACAAAGCCTCTAACACTGGTTTAGAGGTGACTTATTGTGTACATAGGGTTGTATATATTGTTTTGGTGTATATTTATTATCATGTGTCCATTGCTTTTACTATATACTGAAGAATAAAGAGTCTACTCTATAGTCCCTATCGGCAGTCCAGGCGGAGGAGCTAATGCTAACCCTGTGTTCTTCATCTCCCTAGTCCCACACAAGCGCTAAATCAGTATACTAGCCATCCTACAACAGTCCATCCTCTCCCTATTCCCTTGTCCCTACCCACAGCCCAGGCAAGGTGCAGGAACTAACACTGCAGCTCAGGTGCAGGAACTAACTAACTCTGCAGCTCAGGTGCAGGAACTAACACTGCAGCTCAGGTGCAGGAGCTAACTAACTCTGCAGCTCAGGTGCAGGAATGAACTAACTCTGCAGCTCAGGTGCAGGAACTAACTAACTCTACAGCTCAGGTGCAGGAACTAACTAACTCTGCAATCCAGGAACTAACTAACTCTGCCGTCCAGATGCAGGAACTAACTAACTCTGCAGCCCAGGTGCAGGAACTAACTAACTCTGCAGCCCAGGTGCAGGAACTAACTAACTCTGCAGCCCAGGTGCAGGAACTAACTAACACTGCAGCCCAGGTGCAGGAACTAACTAACTCTATAGCTCAGGTACAGGAACTAACTAACTCTACAGCCCAGGTGCAGGAACTAACTAACTATGTAGCCCAGGTGCAGGAACTAACTAACTCTGCAGCTCAGGTGCGGGAACTAACTAACTCTGCAGCCCAGGTGCAGGAACTAACTAACTCTATAGCTAAGGTGCAGGAACTAACAAACTGTGCAGCCCAGGTGCAGGAACTAACTAACTCTGCAGCCCAGGTGCAGGAACTAACTAACTCTGCAGCCCAGGTGCTTGAGTCCCTCAACCACAGCCAAACCTTCACCTATTCCCTTAATCCCCACACATACGCCCTAGCACCTCGTCCCTACTCTAGCCACGTCCCCTCCCTAGTCTCTATCCTAACCCACAGCCCCATGTGCGCACACACACACACACACACACACACACACACACACACACACACACACACACACACACACACACACACACACACACACACACACACACACACACACACACACACACACACACACACACAAAATAAGGTGGATAGAGCCCTGCCTTACAGACTCATCCTGAGCTAAATAATGTTTGTGTGCAGCTGGTAGGCTATATACAGCAAGCTGTGGGGGGGTTTATATTGATAAACAACTGTCTGAACTCAGAGAGGAGAGAACAGAGAACAGCTTGGTCTCTCGCTGGGATATTACAGGTGCTGAAGTACATGGTGATGCTCACTCAGTGTTGTGTTACAGAACATATGGGCGCTATGCTGACAACCACTTACTGCATTTAATCAGTCAGCCATATACGGCATATCATACTGTTTAATTAGTCAGCCAAACATATCATACTGTATAATCAGTCAGCCATACACAGCATATCATACTGTTTAATCAGTCAGCAATACACAGCATATCATACTGTTTAATCAGTCAACCATACACAACATATCATACTGGTAACCAAGGGCATACTATATGGGGATGAATTCTATACAATGAGTCAGACTCAACATGATAGAGATTATGTTGGTGTGAAGACTGTAGACACGTGTTTAGAAAGATGGAGAAATACCATAGAGCTAGTCTTGAAGACACATGATAGAGAACATAGAATGGTACAGATGTAGGATCTTCATTTGAGCCAGTTTGCAACTGCAGGAAATTCTGCAGCAACAGGAAATGTGAATTATTATGTAGATTATAATCAATGGACATGTCTGGTAGGGGTTGATACATTTTATGTTAGGGCAAATCAAGTCTAAAATGTTAAAGTGGAAAATACACACTTTAGAAGCCTTTTCAAACCTAGAATATACTAAAAGTGAGCATTTCCTGCTGTGCAGGAAAATTCTCATTAAAAAAGAGAGATATAGAGCGAGAGAGTGAGAGAGGTAATCCTAACAACAATACGTTTGGCTGACTATCCATGGACATCCAGAAATGTTTACTCAATGCAGTTCTGGTGCTGTGGACGTGGCTTCAATCATCAGTTAGAAGATGAGGCCACTGAGCGCAAACTTGAGAGTTGTGAAAATATTTTGCAACTTCCGGTGCACGTTTACTGTGAACACTGAGGCTGTACCCGTTTAAGTTAGTTTTAACAGTGGTCAAGTACGCTACTGTGGCTATTTGATCCTAATGTATGTCTATCAGAGTGGCCTACCATGAAAAAAGAGAAAATGTATTCCAGAACATTTTAATAGCTGTTCTATCATTCAGCCTACAGTAGCAGCCAATGTGCGGTGTTCAATGTAGGCCTACATATTTAACTCAGCAAGTCCGTTATAAACAAATTCTTATTTACAACGATGGCCTAGGAACAGTGGGTTAACTGCTTTGTTCAGGGGCAGAACGACAGATTCTTACCCTGTTAGCTTAGGGATTCAATCTAGCAACCTTTCGGTTAGGCTAGCTGCTGCCCCTACATGAGACTTTTGAAAAAATATGCAAGGCTTGACATGAACCTGTTTAACTACTTGTCCTTCAGACAAGGAGGTGACTGAAAATGTTGTTGTGTTGTTTGATGCAAGATACCACTTTACTAAATAAAATGTTTCATTATTCCCATACCATTATTACAGAGAATCAGACACTTGGATACTTAGCTTATTCAAGCTTGTCTCAAAATACAACACTGCCCCTTTAAGACAAAAAAAGGCCCTTTACCTGACTCGCTTTCAAAGATAGAAATGCACACGTTTTGTGTTCTTGTAAGAAGGAATCACTCCCCCATTGCAGACTACACGTTATCTATAACTAGGCTAACAACTCACTAACTAGCAAAGGATATGAACAAATGTGTACACGTCGCTACATCTCACTTTGATCTCAAAACAAACGCACCTACTCACAACCATTCATGCTGTAAAAACAGTCCAGTTGAAAGTGAATGGCACAGATCCGTATATGCCATGAGGGTGTGGTATATGGCCAATATACCACTGCTACGGGCTGTTCTTAGGCAGGACCTGGATCCAGCCCTCAGCCGTGGTATATTGGCCATATACCACAAACCCCCGAGGTGCCTTATTGCCATTATAAACTGGTTACCAATGTAATTAGAGCATACCCGTGGTATACAGTGTGATATACCACGGTTGTCAGCCAATCAGCATTCAGGGATCGAACCACCCAGTTTATACTCGCATATAGGCCTACTGCAGCTCTGATTGGTTACGATGCACCGGTCTGTGTAGAGTACAGGCTTAAGTCGTGCCTGTCAATGTAATAGAATCCTACTCCCAGGCATTCTGCTTACAACAAAATCTCATGCATAGTTTGTTTTGTTTTGGTATGTTGCATTGAAAGTGGCTTGAATATTGCCTTTATTCGATCACAATTCCCACTGTAAAGGGAAACGTTGACATTGTTAACTAATGGGGAAAACTCTAGGAAGTTGCATAAAGTTCAATCTCGTGCTTCTCTGCGCATGTTGATATTTCTTCTGCATGGCAGTCCCAGGGGAGCTGCACGCCCGCGCTCAGCTTAGAGGGAACATTGATGACAACCGACTCACAGCTAGCAGGCGGTCTAATATTCTACAACCTGCTGGCAGGTTTGTCGCATCTGCATTTGTCAGTACGGAAACCCCTCGTGTGTGTGTGTCTGTGTGTGTGTTCAGACTCACTAAACCAGATGCTTTTTCATCTGTGGACTCCCTGTGTTGAGAGACGTTGCCAAGCAACACTGTCCACACCACAATGTTGCTAACATACACATTTCTCAGAGCTACATCTAGAGGATTAAGATCAATAAATAAATACTAGGAATCCTAAACCGAGAGGGCGAGAGAGAGAGAGAAAGAGAGAGAGAGAGAGAAGTATGATAAAAAAACTTGTCGGTCACAGTGTTTAGAAAACAGTTTCAATTCAGACAGTTCAGTTTCTTAAAACCTCTTAAGGATCTGACCCTTTTTTTCCAGTTTTCGCCTAAAATGACATACCCAAATCTAACTGCCTGTAGCTCAGGACCTGAAGCAAGGATATGCATGTCCTTGATACCATTTGAAATGTGTCTCCTGACAGTGTCCTGACCCCTCCTGTCTCAGCCTCCAGTATTTATGCTGCAGTAGTTTATGTGTCGGGGGGCTAGGGTCAGTTTGTTATATCTGGAGTACTTCTCCTGTCCTATTCGGTGTCCTGTGTGAATCTAAGTGTGCGTTCTCTAATTCTCTCCTTCTCTCTTTCTCTCTCTCGGAGGACCTGAGCCCTAGGACCATGCCCCAGGACTACCTGACATGATGACTCCTTGCTGTCCCCAGTCCACCTGGCTGTGCTGCTGCTCCAGTTTCAACTGTTCTGCCTTATTATTATTCGACCATGCTGATCATTTATGAACATTTGAACATCTTGGCCATGTTCTGTTATAATCTCCACCCGGCACAGCCAGAAGAGGACTGGCCATCCCACATATGCTCTCTCTAATTCTCTCTCTCTTTCTCTCTCTCGGAGGACCTGAGCCCTAGGACCATGCCCCAGGAATACCTGACATGATGACTCCTTGCTGTCCCCAGTCCACCTGACTGTGCTGCTGCTCCAGTTTCAACTATTCTGCCTTATTATTATTCGACCATGCTGGTCATTTATGAACATTTGAACATCTTGACCATGTTTTGTTATAATCTCCACCCGGCACAGCCAGAAGAGGACTGGCCACCCCACATAGCCTGGTTCCTCTCTAGGTTTCTTCCTAGGTTTTGGCCTTTCTAGGGAGTTTTTCCTAGCCACCGTGCTTCTTCACCTGCATTGCTTGCTGTTTGGGGTTTTAGGCTGGGTTTCTGTACAGCACTTTGAGATATCAGCGGATGTACGAAGGGCTATATAAAATAAATTTGATTGATTGATTGAAATGAAACTCTTTGAAGTTTGTGGTATTCTGAAATTAATGTCGGAGAATATAACACATTAGATCTGGATAAAGATAATACAAAGACATTTTTTTTTTCATCATCTTTGAAACGCAAGAGAAAGGTCACAATGTACTATTCCAGGTTAGGCACAATTACAGATTTTGGCTACTAGATGGCAGTAGTGTATGTGAAAAGTTTTAAACAGATCCAATGAACCATTGCATTTCTGTTCAAAATGTTGTATAAAGTCTGCCCAAATGTGCCTAACTGGTTTATTAATACATTTTCAAGTGCATAACTGTGCACTCTCCTCAAACAATAGCATGGTATTATTTCACTGTAATAGCTACTGTAAATTGCAGTTAGATGAACAAGAATTTAAGATTTCTTCCCATATCAGATATGTCTATGTCCTGGAAAATGTTCTTGTTACTTACAACCTCATGCTAATCACATTAGCCTATGTTAGCTCAACTGTCCCGTGGGGCAGACACTGATCCTGTAGAGGTTAAGATGGGCCTCAGATCAAAGCTGTGAGATTTTCCAACTGAAAAATTCCATGAACTTGTACTGATACGAATGTCCACAAACTTCCAGTCAGAAAAGGCTGATTCATTCTATTTCAACCAGAAACAAACTGTTTATCTCATGATGTTCTCTCCAACTGTTTGGACATGATCCTTCGCTTGTTGGCTAGCACATGAGACATGTTCTAATCTACCTCTCTGGTATTGAAAACGCTGTAAACACTTACTGGAATTGTCCGATTGAATAAAGTCTAAACAACTCAGTGACATGTTATCATGTATAAATGTCACTATTTTTTCAAAGTTGATGAAGTATTACAAGAGAGTTAGTACTGCTGAGGGAAAAGACACTACGTGTCGCACGCACGCACGCACGCGCGCACACACACACACACCACACACACACACCATCTGCTTTCCTCCAGTAACCTATGTTCAAGAGCCAAGTGTTCTTCACTCTCACCTCTGAGAATCTCACACCCACACACAGACCGTTAATTCCCTACTCTCAGCACCTACACACAGACCGTTAATTCCCTACTCTCAGCACCTACACACAGACCCTTTATTCCCTACTCTCAGCACCCACACACAGACCGTTAATTCCCTACTCTCAGCACTTACACACACAGACCCTTTATTCCCTACTCTCAGCACCTACACACAGACCCTTTATTCCCTACTCTCAGCACCTACACACACAGACCCTTTATTCCCTACTCTCAGCACCTACACACAGACCCTTTATTCCCTACTCTCAGCACCTACACACAGACCCTTTATTCCCTACTCTCAGCACCCACACACAGACCCTTTATTCCCTACTCTCAGCACCTACACACAGACCCTTTATTCCCTACTCTCAGCACCTACACACAGACCCTTTATTCCCTACTCTCAGCACCTACACACACAGACCGTTAATTCCCTACTCTCAGCACCCACACACAGACCCTTTATTCCCTACTCTCAGCACCTACACACACAGACCCTTTATTCCCTACTCTCAGCACCTACACACACAGACCCTTTATTCCCTACTCTCAGCACCTACACACAGACCCTTTATTCCCTACTCTCAGCACCTACACACACAGACCCTTTATTCCCTAATCTCAGCACCTACACACACAGACCCTTTATTCCCTACTCTCAGCACCTACACACACAGACCCTTTATTCCCTACTCTCAGCACCTACACACAGACCCTTTATTCCCTACTCTCAGCACCTACACACACAGACCCTTTATTCCCTACTCTCAGCACCTACACACAGACCCTTTATTCCCTACTCTCAGCACCCACACACAGACCGTTAATTCCCTACTCTCAGCACCTACACACACAGACCCTTTATTCCCTACTCTCAGCACCTACACACAGACCCTTTATTCCCTACTCTCAGCACCTACACACACAGACCCTTTATTCCCTACTCTCAGCACCTACACACAGACCGTTAATTCCCTACTCTCAGCACCTACACACACAGACCCTTTATTTCCTACTCTCAGCACCTACACACAGACCCTTTATTCCCTACTCTCAGCACCTACACACAGACCGTTAATTCCCTACTCTCAGCACCTACACACAGACGTTAATTCCCTACTCTCAGCACCTACACACACAGACCCTTTATTCCCTACTCTCAGCACCTACACACACAGACCCTTTATTCCCTACTCTCAGCACCTACACACAGACCGTTAATTCCCTACTCTCAGCACCTACACACAGACCGTTAATTCCCTACTCTCAGCACCTACACACAGACCCTTTATTCCCTACTCTCAGCACCTACACACAGACCCTTTATTCCCTACTCTCAGCACCTACACACACAGACCCTTTATTCCCTACTCTCAGCACCTACACACAGACCCTTTATTCCCTACTCTCAGCACCTACACACACAGACCCTTTATTCCCTACTCTCAGCACCTACACACAGACCGTTAATTCCCTACTCTCAGCACCTACACACAGACCCTTTATTCCCTACTCTCAGCACCTACACACAGACCCTTTATTCCCTACTCTCAGCACCTACACACACAGACCCTTTATTCCCTACTCTCAGCACCTACACACACAGACCCTTTATTCCCTACTCTCAGCACCTACACACAGACCCTTTATTCCCTACTCTCAGCACCTACACACACAGACCCTTTATTCCCTACTCTCAGCACCTACACACAGACCCTTTATTCCCTACTCTCAGCACCTACACACACAGACCCTTTATTCCCTACTCTCAGCACCTACACACACAGACCGTTAATTCCCTAATCTCAGCACCTACACACACAGACCATTTATTCCCTACTCTCAGCACCTACACACACAGACCGTTAATTCCCTAATCTCAGCACCTACACACACAGACCATTTATTCCCTAATCTCAGCACCTACACACACATTTTTTTTTTTGTGGCTGATTGTACAAACTTTGTCATTCAATATGTGGTTCAATAATTTGTGTAATGTGACACAGAACGCCCTGTAATTTGTGTAAAGGTTATGTCGTAATAATGTCCTACCCTCTCCCCCCAAACGTCCTACTAATGTACTGGGTCTGAATAATCCCTCCTAACCCTGGGTGACTTTGGATAGAGGACAGGGACAAGCTTGAGGACGGAGATGGCAACTGTATCTCAACACATGATGTTGTAGTAATGATGTGTGTACAGCGTCGGTGTGTGTGTGTTGCTATAATGGTGTGTCTATGGGGACGGGGATGGGCGTGAGTGTTGTTATAATGGTGTGTCTATGGGGACGGGGATGGTGTGTGTTGTTATAATGGTGTGTCTATGGGGACGGGGATGGGCATGAGTGTTGATATAATGGTGTGTCTATGGGGATGGGGATGGGCGTGAGTGTTGATATAATGGTGTGTCTATGGAGACGGGGATGGGCGTGAGTGTTGATATAATGGTGTGTCTATGGGGACGGGGATGGGCATGAGTGTTGATATAATGGTGTGTCTATGGGGACGGGGATGGGCATGAGTGTTGATATAATGGTGTGTCTATGGGGATGGGGATGGGCGTGAGTGTTGATATAATGGTGTGTCTATGGGGACGGGGATGGGCGTGAGTGTTGATATAATGGTGTGTCTATGGGGATGGGCATGAGTGTTGATATAATGGTGTGTCTATGGGGACGGGGATGGGCGTGAGTGTTGATATAATGGTGTGTCTATGGGGACGGGGATGGGCATGAGTGTTGATATAATGGTGTGTCTATGGGGACGGGGATGGGCATGAGTGTTGATATAATGGTGTGTCTATGGGGACGGGGATGGGCGTGAGTGTTGATATAATGGTGTGTCTATGGGGATGGGCATGAGTGTTGATATAATGGTGTGTCTATGGGGACGGGGATGGGCGTGAGTGTTGATATAATGGTGTGTCTATGGGGATGGGGATGGGCGTGAGTGTTGATATAATGGTGTGTCTATGGGGATGGGCGTCATTCTCCAGTTGGCTCAGTGAAAGATGAGCTGCATTTAGGCTGCTGTCTGTTTCTCTTTCTAAACCATTCTGCTTGACTTGGTACAATAGTCTGTTTCTGTGTCTGACTGGCTAGGAGTGATGCTGTCTGTCTGTCTGTCTGTCTGTCTGCCTGCCTGTCCGCCCGCCCGCCCGCCCGCCTGCCCGCCTGCTTGCTTGCTTGCTTGTGGTCACAGCAATGCTCATTAGTGAGGGGACTACCTAAACTAGAGTAATACTGGTCAGGACAGGACAACACAGCAGTGACAGCAAAGGCGTGTTCTGCCCAGCCCGGCTACATTCAGTTCAGTTCACCCCAGTTTATCTCAGTTCCGCCCATCCAAGCCTGCTCAATACACAAATGTCACATAGCCAGTAAAATTGTATAAACTACTGTGCAGCTGAGTTCTACAGCCCAATAAGAAAACCCAGATTTTACATGGTCACAAGCACACACAGGAAGCTAATAAACAACCATAAAGTGGCCTCCCGGGTGGCGCAGTGGTCTAAGGCTGTGCCACCAGAGACTCTGGGTTCGAGCCCGGGAGGTCCATGGGGCGACGCACAATTGGCACAAGTCCCGCGACTCCTGTGGCGGGCCAGGCGCAGTGCACGCTGACCAGGTTGCTAGGTGTATGGTGTTTCCTCCGACACATTGGTGCTTCCAGGTTGGATGCGTGCTGTGTTAAGAAGCAGTGCGGCTTGGTTGGGTTGTGTTTCAGAGGATGCATGGCTCACGACCTTCGTCTCTCCCGAGCCCGTACGGGCACTAGGTTGGTGGCACCTTAATTGGGGAGGATGGGCTTGTGGAGTGGAATGTTATCAAATACACCCAACACATAGTTTGATGCCATTCCATTCAATCAGTTCCAGCCATTATCATGACCGTCCTCCCCACAGAAGCCTCCACTGGCCCAAATTATGATCTGTCCTTTACCTTCTTATCAAACATCTGTCTTAGTCCAACCATCCCATACCCTGAAAGTATCCTCCAACCTAAAGGTGCTTACCTTTTTTAGAAGCCTCACAGAATCCTCACTTGGGAATCCAGAGAACAACTTCTTCCTGTAAAAAAAAAAGATTAGGAAAGAAAATGATATTACCCACCATGATTTAGTCAGCGAGAACAAAGCTTTAAGACTTGAGTCATTTGTCATTTCCTTCAAGGTTATTTATCAAGCCAGGAGAGTGAGTGTGTGCGTGTGTGTGCGTACGTACGTGTGTGTGCGTGTTAGGTAGGGCTGTGGTGGTCATGAAATTTTGTCGGTCAGTGATTGTCATGCAAATAACTGCTGGTCTCATGGTCTCATAAATCCATTTAATATAACCTATAACCATCACAATAAATCCATTTAATATAACCTATAACCATCACAATAAATCCATTTAATATAACCTATAACCATCACAATAAATCCATTTAATATAACCTATAACCATCACAATAAATCCATTTAATATAACCTATAACCATCACAATAAATCCATTTAATATAACCTATAACCATCACAATAAATCCATTTAATATAACCTATAACCATCACAATAAATCCATTTTTAATTTTAGACAGGTCTAAAGAAACAGGATATGAAGAAAATGTAGCTTATGTCAGAAGAACAGAAAAGTATACTCTGAGTTGTCCTTATGTTAGGTCCTGATGTGGCTATGCCATATGGCTGTGGGCTACACGTTCATTTAGCAGATGAGATTTGCTCATAATTCCGGTGGCATTATTTGTATATTATTTTATATTAAGAAGAACACAATTGAACAAAACTGAATAAAATGAAAATGATATTTTCTACAAATGATTTTCCGAGGTTGCGCACATGCTTCTATTCTATACAGAGCGTGACATAAACAAATATATATATATTTTATATTATAGATTCTTCAAAGTAGCCACCCTTTGCATGCATGTGTGTGTGTATTCAGCTTCAGACCCTCCCTGGCTGCACATCCATCCCATAATCCATGGTGACGGCTTAGAGCAGTGACACCCACACTCTCCTGCTGCCGTGGCGACAGGGCCAGGCCCAGGATGGATGGAAGCATCAGATGTAATTGGAGCCCATTAAGCAAGACTCGATCCCCAATGAATGATGCACACACACACACACACACACACACACACACACACGCTTAAACGCACACACGCACATACACGTATGCAAGCGTGCACACACAAGCGTGCACACACGCATGTATGAAGAAACACACACACAGGCCCACAAGCACACACCCTCACACTCACAAAGGCCCACCCACACAATCACGGGCAGGCAAACAACGAATGCAAAACACACACACACACAGTTTGAGCAACCAAGGAATGCCGCAGCAGGCTGCCCTGAAATGACCTTGGCTGGTGGATCTAGTCGCAGAGATTCATTTCAACTTCCATTATCAGGAAAATGGTTCTAAGTTTACATTTAAGGCTTCCTATCCGAACCACACCACTCTAAATGACTTTGCCGATCAATAATTGCACATTTTCTTTCCAATATGGCTTTTCCCCTGAAAAACATGCAAGCTTCCAAAAACAAATTGCGCTCACAATCTTCTGCGATCACAACTCTAATTTCCCCCAGAGCAGCGAGCGCTACCGTATAATTCCGTGCCTTACCTAGAAAAACAAAGTAATTTATAATGCAGGCTCATTGAGGTCCAAGGGAATTGGGTTAGGGAGTTGAGACACACAAACACACACACACCCCAAGCACAACAATACAAATTGAGAGGTGAAGGAGAGAGACCAGAGATGTGTCTTTGTTTATTAAAAGAGCCTCATATGGAACAAATAAACACAACACACCTCGGCAGCAGCTGGCTCGGCAGCAGCTGGCTCAGCAGCGCTGGTTTCAATACTTCAACAGAGAGCTTTAGCTGGAAGGGAGGCAGTAGAAATGTAGCTTTCTCAGAAATCAATCCTAATTATCCTGGCTTCTGAAACCATAACGTGTAACAGGCAACCAATCCGACCTCAGGATAGAAAACAGATCACAGGAAGCTGCTAAGGGGAGGACGGCTCATAATAATGGAATGGAGCAAATGGAATGATATCAAACACCTGGAAACCATGGAAACCATGAGTCTGATGTATTTGATACCATTTCACTGATTCCGCTCCATTACCACAAGCCTGTTGTTGGTACTTAAGGTGAGACCAACCTCCTGTGAAACAGATAGATAACCAAATCGACCTGTGGACTTCCCTGAGAAATGCAACAATCAACGCATCGCTTAAATGTACATTCAGGGTAATGAATTGGTTTCATCACTACCTCTAGATTAGAGGCAGGTATCTCAATTGAAAGTGTTTTTTAGTCGAGGAAAAGGTTTACAGCTGTAGGATCTTAATTTGGTCAGTTTAGTTGCTGAGAAATATCCATTCATTATAATACACACAATAATTCACATTTCCTGTAGGATTATTGTCCTGCTGTAGCAAACTGGCTCAAATTAAGATCCTACATCTGTAGTCTGAATTTTGGAAATCCGTCCTTGACGTATAGCAGCATAGACTGGCTTCTCCACTAAGGGATCCCTAGTGTTTTCCCCCAGCCTCTCTATATCCATGTATTTCTACAGGCCAACGTTCAGAGACATGCTGCCAGGTCTACCACTCACTAGTCCTCCTGTAGCCACAGTAGACCATTCTATTAGCTCACTAATCCACATCAAAGAAACTAAGCCTTTCAATGTGTGTGTTTGTGTGTGTGTGTGTGTGTGTGTGTGTGTGTGTGTGTGTGTGTGTGTGTGTGTGTGTGTGTGTACGATAGCTGTGGGCTCTTCATTAATTATCCTACAGTTAGGCTATACTGAGGTTACGTCTGTTTGCTTTATTATACAACACACTCTCCTGTACAGTATGGTACTGAATAAATCAAATAACCTAGTTGAACATTGATTGGTTGTGTTGTATTGCAGTCAATAAAGGGCGTATGCTTACCAAGCTACTGTTGTGTGTGAGGCACGTGGGATTACTTCCTGTATAGTGTGATTCACCAGCCAACAACGCTGTCATCAAACAATGTGGTACTACTTTAATATTTGAGAAAGTCAAGAAAAGCAGAAAGGAAATCCAAGTCATACTGGAATCAGAACATTGCGACAAATCCTCAGTAACTCTGAGGGAGGGGCCTGGGGGGATTGCCTCTACTTTCATTGGTCATCAGTGACAGGAAATGAGGCCAAAGGTGAGGACATGGATCAGGTGACCCAGCTCCAGAGGCACAGCTGGGATGGCCTTTCTGACAGTGACTGCAGCTGGGGACTGGCACCTCATCTAACTCAGTGTGTGTGTATGTGTGTATGTGTGTATGTGTGTGTGTGTGTGTGTGTGTGTGTGTGTGTGTGTGTGTGTGTGTGTGTGTGTGTGTGTGTGTGTAATGTATGGGCCAAGTCTCATACATGCAGTGTATTCTATTCTCAGAGCTCAGGACTGTGCTGGTTATGCTGCTCTCTCTAACACACAAACACGTCCGCACACCCACCCCTCTCCTCTCTTTGGAGAGACAGGCACAGATGGGTGTTTCTGGATGGATGATCCTCCTGGAGGGGTCAAAAGCTGCAGGGAGGGAAATGTTGGCAGGGCTGGCGGTGTGTGTGTGTGTGTTTGTTTGTTTGTTTGTGTGCCACCTCACCTCTGCTCTCCCCCACCTCTTCTCTGCCTCCTCTCTCCCCCCAACCTCACCTCTGCCTCCTCTCTCCCCCACCTCTTCTCTGCCTCCCCCCCCCAACCTCTTCTCTGCATACTCTCTCTCCCCCACCTCTTCTCTGCCTCCTCTCTCTCCCCCAACCTCTTCTCTTCCTCCTCTCTCTCCCCAACCTCACCTCTGCCTCCTCTCTCTCCAAAACCTCTTCTCTGCCTCCTCTCTCTTCCCAACCTCACCTCTCTCTCCCCAACTTCACCTCTGCCTCCTCTCTCTCCAAAACCTCTTCTCTGCCTCCTCTCTCTCCCCAAACTCTTCTCTGCCTCCTCTCTCTCCCCCACCTCTTCTCTGCCTCCTCTCTCTCCCCAACCTCACCTCTGCCTCCTCTCTCTTCCCAACCTCACCTCTGCCTCTCTCTCCCCAACCTCACCTCTCTCTCCCCCACCTCTTCTCTGCCTCCTCTCTCTCCCCCAAACTCTTCTCTTCCTCCTCTCTCTCCCCAACCTCTTCTCTGCCTCCTCTCTCTTCCCAACCTCTTCTCTTCCTCCTCTCTCTCCCCCACCTCTTCTCTGCCTCCTCTCTCTCCCCAACCTCACCTCTGCCTCCTCTCTCTTCCCAACCTCACCTCTGCCTCCTCTCTCTCCCCAACCTCACCTCTCTCCCCCACCTCTTCTCTGCCTCCTCTCTCTCCCCCAACCTCTTCTCTTCCTCCTCTCTCTCCTCAACCTCACCTCTCTCTCCCCCACCTCTTCTCTGCCTCCTCTCTCTCCCCAACCTCACCTCTCTCCCCCACCTCTTCTCTGCCTCCTCTCTCTCCCCCAACCTCTTCTCTTCCTCCTCTCTCTCCCCAACCTCACCTCTCTCTCCCCCACCTCTTCTCTTCCTCCTCTCTCCCCAACCTCACCTCTCTCCCCCACCTCTTCTCTGCCTCCTCTCTCTCCCCAACCTCCTCTCTGCCTCCTCTCTCTTCCCAACCTCTTCTCTTCCTCCTCTCTCTCCCCAACCTCTTCTCTGCTGCCTCTCTCTCCCCAACCTCACCTCTCTCCCCCACCTCTTCTCTGCCTCCTCTCTCTCCCCCAACCTCTTCTCTTCCTCCTCTCTCTCCCCAACCTCACCTCTCTCTCCCCCACCTCTTCTCTGCCTCCTCTCTCTTCCCAACCTCTTCTCTTCCTCCTCTCTCTCCCCAACCTCTTCTCTGGCTCCTCTCTCTCCCCAACCTCACCTCTCTCTCCCCCACCTCTTCTCTGCCTCCTCTCTCTCCCCCAACCTCTTCTCTTCCTCCTCTCTCTCCCCAACCTCTTC
Source organism: Oncorhynchus mykiss (assembly GCF_057628025.1). Classification (NCBI taxonomy): domain Eukaryota; kingdom Metazoa; phylum Chordata; class Actinopteri; order Salmoniformes; family Salmonidae; genus Oncorhynchus; species Oncorhynchus mykiss. Next base: position 80,307,401 of record NC_143046.1, read on the forward strand.
TCTGCCTCCTCTCTCTCCCCCACCTCTTCTCTACCTCCTCTCTCTCCCCAACCGCTTCTCAGCTTCCTCTCTCTCTCCCCAACCTCTTCTCTGCCTCCTCACTCTCCCCAACCTCTTCTCTGCCCCCTCTCTCTCCCCCACCTCCTCTCTCTCCCCAACCTCTTCTCTGCCTCTTCACTCTCCCCCACCTCTTCTCTGCCTCCTCTCTCTCCCCCACCTGTTCTCTGCCTCCTCTCTCTCCCCCATCTGTTCTCTGCCTCCTCTCTCTCCCCATCTGTTCTCTGCCTCCTCTCTCCCCCCCATCTGTTCTCTGCCTCCTCTCTCTCCCCAACCTCCTCTCTGCCTCCTCTCTCTTCCCAACCTCTTCTCTTCCTCCTCTCTCTCCCCAACCTCTTCTCTGCTGCCTCTCTCTCCCCAACCTCACCTCTCTCTCCCCGACCTCACCTTTGCTCTCCACCACCTCTTCTCTGCCTCCTCTCTCCTCTCTCGGCTGTATCACAACTGGCCGGGATTGGGAGTCCCATAGGGCGCCGCACATTTGGCCCAGCGTCGTCCGGGTCAATGTAGGCCGTCATTGTAAACAAGAATATGTTCTTAACTGACTTGCCTAGTTAAATAAAGGTTAAATAAAAATTAAAAGGATAGAGAAAGAGAGGGTTGGATAGAGGGAGGGGGGGAGGATAGAGGGAGAGGATAGAGAAAGAGAGTGAGGATAGAGGGAGAAGGGGGAGGATAGAGGGAGAGGATAGAGAAAGAGAGTGAGGATAGAGGGAGGAGGGGGAGGATAGAGGGAGAGGATAGAAGGAGAGAGGGAGAGAGGGAGGATAGAGGGAGAGGATAGAGAAAGAGAGTGAGGATAGAGGTAGGAGAGGGAGGATAGAGGGAGAGAGGAAGGATAGAGGGAGAGGATAGAGCAGGCCTGGGCAAAAAGCAGGCCTGGGTTGTCTTAGCTCTCCTGATCAACACCTGTGATTGCTTTATGCCTCTCTCTAATGTCACTATGCCTTGTCTACTGCTGTCGTGGCTAGTTTTTATTGCTTTATTTCACTGTAGAGCCCTCAGTCCCGCTCAAAATGCATTAGATAGCTCTTTTGTCCCACTCCACACACATGCAGAAACCTCACCTATTATGCCTTGAATCTATTTTACCACGGCCAGAAATCTGCTCCTTTTATTCTCCGTCCCCAACGCACTGGACGACCAGTTCTTATAGGCTTTAGCTGTACCCTTATCCTCCTCCTCCTCCGCTGTTCCTCTGGTGATGTAGAGGTTAACCCAGGCCCTGTAGCCTCCAGTTCCACTCTTATTTCCCAGGCACTATCATTTGTTGACTTCTGTAACCGTAAAAGCTTTGGTTTCATGCATGTTAACATTAGAAGCCTCCTCCCTAAGTTTGTTTTTTTCACTGCTTTAGCACACTCTGCCAACCCTGATGTCCTAGCCGTGTCTGAATCCTGGCTTAGGAAGGCCACCAAAAATTCTGAAATTTCTATCCCCAACTATAACATTTTCCGCCAATATAGAACTGCCAAAATGGGTGGAGTTGCAATCTACTGCAGAGATAGCATGCAGAGTTCTGTCTTACTATCCAGGTCTGTGCCCAAACAGTTCGAGCTTCTACTTTTAAGAATCCACCTTTCCAGAAATAAGTCGCTCACTGTTGCCGCTTGTTACAGACCCCCCTCAGCCCCCAGCTGCGCCCTGGACACCATATGTGAATTAATTGCCCCCCATTTATCTTCAGAGTTTGTACTGCTCAGTGACCTAAACTGGGATATGCTTAACACCTCGGTCGTCCTACAATCTAAGATACATGCCCTCAATCTCACCCAAATTATCATGGAACCTACCAGGTACAACCCCAAATATGTAAACTCAGGCACCCTCATAGATATCATCCTGACCATTTTATTTATTTATCCATTATTTTACCAGGTAAGTTGACTGAGAACACGTTCTCATTTGCAGCAACGACCTGGGGAATAGTTACAGAGGAAAGGAGGGGGATGAATGAGCCAATTGTAAACTGGGGATTATTAGGTGACCGTGATAGTACGAGGGCCAGATTGGGAATTTAGCCAGGACACCAGGGTTCAGTGCCATGGGATCTTTATATATATTTATATTTATATATCTTTGCTGCAAAATTGCCATAATGACCTCAGAAAGTCAGGACACCGTTTAATGTCCCATCCGTAAGACAGCACCCTACACAGGGCAGTGTCCTGGGGCATTGGGATATTTTTTTTAGACCAGAGGAAAGAGTGCCTCCTACTGGCCCTCCAACACCACTTCCAGCAGCATCTGGTCTCCCATCCAGGAACTGACCAGGACCAACCCTGCTTGGCTTCAGAAAAAAGCCAGCAGTGGTATGTAGGGTGGTATGCTGCTGGCAATAACACAATAATAATAATAACACAATTATACACCTCTGCTGTCTTCAACCAGGATCTCAGCGATCACTGCCTCATTGCCTGCATCCGTAATGGGTCCGCGGTCAAACGACCACCCCTCATCACAGTCAAAAGCTCCCTAAAACACTTCAGCGAGCAGGCCTTTCTAATCGACCTGGCCCGGGTATCCTGGAAAGATATTGACCTCATCCCGTCAATAGAGGATGCCTGGTTATTCTTTAAAAGTGCTTTCCTCAACATCTTAAATAAGCATGCTCCATTCAAAAAATGTAGAACCAGGAACAGATATAGCCCGTGGTTCACCCCAGATCTGACTGCCCTTGACCAGCACAAAAACATCCTGTGGCGTACTGCATTAGCATCGAATAGCCCCCACGATATGCAACTTTTCAGGGAAGTTAGGAACCAATATACAAAGGCAGTAAGGAAAGCAAAATATAGCTTTTTCAAACAGAAATTTGCATCCTGTAGCACAAAATCCAAAGAGTTGTTGGACACTGTAAAGTCCATGTAGAATAAGAGCACCTCCTCCCAGCTGCCCACTGCACTGAGGCTAGAAAACAGTCACCACCGATAAATATACTATAATCGAGCATTTTTCTAAGGATGGACATGCTTTCCTCCTGGCTACCCCTATTCCGGTCAACAACTCTTCACCCCCCACAGCAACTTGCCCAAGCCTCTCCCATCTCCCCTTCACCCAAATCCAGATAGCTGATGTTCTGAAAAAGCTGCCAAATCTGGACCCCTACAAATGACCTGGGCTAGACAATGTGGACCCTTCTAAAATGATCTGCCTCAATTGTTGCAACCCCTATTACTAGCCTGTTCAACATCTCATATCATCTGAGATCCCTAAAGATTGGAAAGCTACTGCTGCGGTCATCCCCATCTTCAAAGGGGGAGACACTCTAGACCTGTAAACTGTTACAGACCTATATCTAACCTACCCTGCCTTTTTAATGTATTCAAAAGCCAAGTTAACAAACAGATCACCGACCATTTCGAATCACCCTCGTACCTTCTCCGCTATGCAATCTGGTTTCCGAGCTGGTCATGGGTGCACCTCAGCCACCCTCAAGGTCCTAAACGATATCATAATCACCATAGATAAAAGACAGTACTGTGCAGACGTCTTCATCGACCTGGCCAAGGCTTTTGACTCTGTCAATCACCGCATTCTTATCGGCAGACTCAACAGCCTTGGTTTCCCAAATGACTGCCTCACCTGGTTCACCAACTACTTCTCAGACAGAGTTCAGTGTGTCAAATCGGCGGGCCTGTTGTCCGGACCTCTGGCAGTCTCTATGGGGGTGCCACAGGGTTCAATTCCGACTCTTTTCTCTGTTTACATGAATGATGTTGCTCTTGCGGCTGGTGATTCTCTGATCCACCTCTACGCAGACGACACCTTTCTGTATACATCTGGCCCGTCTTTGGACACTGTGTTAATTAACTAACCTCCAGACAAGCTTCAATGCCATACAACTCTCCTTCCATGGTCTCCAACTGCTCTTAAATGCAAGTAAAACTAAATGCATGCTCTTCAACCGATCGCTGCCCGCACCTGCCTGCCCGCCTAGCATCACTAATCTGGACAGTTCTGACTTAGAATATGTGGACAACTACACATACCTAAGTGTCTGGTTAGATTGTAAACTCTCCGGTATATATCTTTGCTGCAAATGTGCCATACGTCCATGCATATATATTTTACCGAAATTACACAAACCTAAAACACAACAAGGCAACTATCAAGGCAGACCAGTGGTTGCAGGAATAGGCTCAATGCTAGAGCCTTTGTTGAACTTTGTAGACTCTTTTACTAAAACTCATGTGCAATCATTGCCATCATATGTAAAAGACTCTACAGACAGGGGGGGGGGGGGGCTTGCAGCACTAGTACACTATTTGGGGGACAGAGATACTAATGAATATCCACCAATAAACTTCATTCTAGAATTGGCTGAATATGTTTTGACGTACAACTATTTCAGGTTTGATGATGAATACTACCTACAAACGAATGGAACATCGATGGGCTCTACATTCGCTCCGAGTTATGCTAACCTTTATATGGGTCTTTTTGAAGAACATTTTGTTAATAATGTAAACGAGAATCCATTTTTGAATAAAGTCCTGAAGTGGTATCGATATATTGACGACATTTTTTGTATATGGGAAGGAACTGAAGAAGAATTGCCAGATTTTATGGCACTACTGAATGACACTGACCCTAATCTCAAATTCACTATTGAACGTGACACTCAACGTGTTCACTATCTTGATATGTGGATTGAGAAATCAAATGGAACCCTACAGAAAAGAAACGGACAGAAATACTCTATTACAGGGGGACAGCTTCCACCCTGAGCCATTAAAAAGAGGACTTCCAAGAAGCCAGTTTTTCAGACTGCGCCGTATAAACCACTCCACAGAGGATTATCTAGAAACAGCAGCGGAGATGCGCACTAGGTTTCTAAGAAGAGGCTATTCGTCACAATGTGTGGATGAAGCTCATAATTTAGCATTGGAAAAAACACGAGATGAACTGCTACAAAAAAGACCCACTAAAGCCAAAGAACACTCTGTAATGTTCACAACTACATATACTAAAGAACACTCTGTAATGTTCACAACTACATATACTAAAGCTAAAGAACACTCTGTAATGTTCACAACTACATATACTAAAGCTAAAGAACACTCTGTAATGTTCACAACTACATTTACTAAAGCTAAAGAACACTCTGTAATGTTCACAACTACATATACTAAAGCTAAAGAACACTCTGTAATGTTCACAACTACCTATACTAAAGAACACTCTGTAATGTTCACAACTACATATACTAAAGAACACTCTGTAATGTTCACAACTACATATACTAAAGAACACTCTGTAATGTTCACAACTACATATACTAAAGAACACTCTGTAATGTTCACAACTACATATACTAAAGAACACTCTGTAATGTTCACAACTACATATACTAAAGAACACTCTGTAATGTTCACAACTACATATACTAAAGCTAAAGAACACTCTGTAATGTTCACAACTACATATACTAAAGAACACTCTGTAATGTTCACAACTACATATACTAAAGAACACTCTGTAATGTTCACAACTACATATACTAAAGAACACTCTGTAATGTTCACAACTACATATACTAAAGCTAAAGAACACTCTGTAATGTTCACAACTACATATACTAAAAAACACTCCATAATGTTCACAACTACATATACTAAAGAACACTCTGTAATGTTCACAACTACATATACTAAAGAACACTCTGTAATGTTCACAACTACATATACTAAAGCTAAAGAACACTCTGTAATGTTCACAACTACATATACTAAAAAACACTCCATAATGTTCACAACTACCTATACTAAAGAACACTCTGTAATGTTCACAACTACATATACTAAAGAACACTCTGTAATGTTCACAACTACATATACTAAAGCTAAAGAACACTCTGTAATGTTCACAACTACATATACTAAAGCTAAAGAACACTCTGTAATGTTCACAACTACATATACTAAAGCTAAAGAACACTCTGTAATGTTCACAACTACCTATACTAAAGAACACTCTGTAATGTTCACAACTACATATACTAAAGAACACTCTGTAATGTTCACAACTACCTATACTAAAGAACACTCTGTAATGTTCACAACTACATATACTAAAGAACACTCTGTAATGTTCACAACTACATATACTAAAGCTAAAGAACACTCTGTAATGTTCACAACTACATATACTTTGAATTCGCGAAAAGTGGGAGGTGAGGTCAAGAAACACTGGCATATTTTATCATCGGATCCAGCTCTGCCGGCTGAATTTAAATATCCACCACGTATTGTGTATAAGAGAGGTCGCAATTTACGCGATAAATTGGTTCATGCCAACTGCCAGCCACAAAATAAAATTAGCCAAGCTCTTTTACGCCCTCTACCAAATGGTAGCTATAAATGCAGAGGATGCGCACAGTGTAACAACATGATGTAGTGTAAATATTTCTGCCACCCACACACAGGAAAACGGTTCCAAATAAATGACATTATTATATGTTCCACCACCCATGTTATTTACATTATTAAATGTCCATGTGGGCTCTGTTATGTCGGTAAAACCACCTGCTCTCTCAAACAGAGAATTAGTGAACATAAAAGTTAAATCAGGAGAAACGACAGGGATTATCCAGTCGCTGTACATTTTAATGACCTGAAGCATGACATTTCCACCTTTAGATTTTGTGGCGTAGAGAAAGTTAAGATATCAGACAGGGGAGGAGAAATAAATAATACTCTGAGTAAAAGAGATATTTTGGGATTTTCACCCTCCAGACATTATGTATGCCTATGTATGTTATGTTGTGAATTTGAACATGAAATATGTGTCTCTTGTAGATTATTCTGACGTTTTTCGTACGATGTACCCAGTGACTAATGAAAATGTACTATGTCCTCATTGAGATTTTACAGACGTGTTTAATACGCCTTATTTATACACTTTTGTAATATTTATGAAATGCATATTGTTATATTTGGTAACACTTATTCAATTTTCCTTTACCTCCAACCCCCTTCGATGTGTACAACGGATGTGGGTGGGGCCAGGTCTACATAATGATGCAACTTTCAAAAAATCCCAAAAGCTCTGACGAAGGCCGTGTGGCCGATACGTAAGCTTATTAAAGATAGGTGATACTATCAAGAGCAGTGTGCGGTTTCCTTTTTCCTTCATCTTGTTCAACTGTTGCCATGTACCTGCAAATAAGATTATATACTCAGATGTGGGAGTACCTTTTAAAATGTGTTGAAAAATAACATACTGTTGTTTTCCTCTCCTTTCACCTTCAATGTGGATAACGCTCCCACTGACCTGCAACTAACTTAATCTTCAGTCTGATGCAGTGATTGGAAAACTATTCAAAACTTTGTCACTGATGAGGTTCTATGCATCTCTCGATGAACAAAAAACTCTCCAAAGATTAGGAGATGCTCAGAAGATGTTTGTACTGTTTGGGTCAACCTACACTCAGCAAAAAAAGAAACGTCCTCTCACTGTCAACTGCATCTATTTTCAGCACAGTCAGCACATGTGCAAATGTTTGTATGAACAAAACAAGATTCAACAACTGAGACAAACTGAACAAGTTCCATAGACATGTGACGAACAGAAATGGAATAATGTGTCCCTGAACAAAGGGGGAGTCAAAATCAAAAGTAACAGTCAGTATCTGGTGTGGCCACCAGCTGCATTAAGTACTGCAGTGCATCTCCTCATCATGGACTGCACCAGATTGGACAGTTCTTGCTGTGAGATGTTACCCCACTCTTCCACCAAGACACGTGTAAGTTCCTGGATTTTCCTGGAGGGAATGGCCCTAGCCCTCACCCTCCGATCCAACAGGTCCTAGACGTGCTCAATGGGATTGAGATCCGGGCTCTTCACTGGCCAATGCAGAACACTGACATTCCTGTCTTGCAGGAAATCACACACAGAACGAGCAGTATGGCTGGTGGCATTGTCATGCTGGAGGGTTATGTCAGGATGAGCCTGTCGGAAGGGTACCACATGAGGGAAGAGGATGTCTTCCCTGTAATGCACAGCGTTGAGATTGCCTGCAATGACAAGCTCAGTCCGATGATGAGACACACCGCCCCAGACCATAACCGCTCCACCTCCCAATCGATCCCACTCCAGAGTACAGGCCTCGGTGTAACACTCATTCCTTCGACGATAAACGCGAATATGACCATCACCCCGGGTGAGACAAAACCACGACTCGTCAGTGAAGAGCACTTTTTGCCAGTCCTGTCTGGTCCAGCGACGGTGGGTTTGTGCCTATAAGCAACGACTTTGCCGGTGATGTCTGGTGAGGACCTGCCTTAAAACAGGCCTACAAGCCCTCAGTCCAGCCTCTCTCAGCCTATTGTGGACAGTCTGAGCACTGATGCAGGGATTGTGCGTTCCTGGTGTAACTCGGGCAGTTATAGTTGCCATCCTGTCCCTGTCCCGGAAGTGTGATTCTCAGATGTACCGTGCAGGTGTTGTTACATGTGGTCTGCCACTGCGAGGATGATCAGCTGTCCATCCTGTCTCCCTGTAACACTGTCTTAGGTGTCTCACAGTACGGACATTGCAATTTATTGCCCTGGCCACATTTGCAGTCCTCATGCCTCCTTGCAGCATGCCTAAGGCACGTTCACACAGATGGGCAGGAACCCTGGGTATCTTTCTTTTGTTGTTTTTCAGAGTTAGTAGAAAGGCCTCTTTAGTGTCCTAAGTTTTCATAACTGTGACCTTTATTGCCTACCGTCTGTAAGCTGTTAGTGTCTTAACAACTGCTCCACAGGTGCTTGTTCATTAATTGTTCATGGTTCATTGAACAAGCATGGGAAACAGTGTTTAAATCCTTTACAATGAAGATCTGTGAAGTTATTTGGATTTTTATGAATTATCTTTAAAAGACAGGGTCCTGAAAAAAGGACGTTTCTTTTTTTGTTGAGTTTATGTATGAAAACAGACATTTTCAGTGATGAAATATAACAAGTTTAAGGCACAGATCATCTTTTACTGACTCTCACCTCGCAGCAATCCTGTGCATAGCAACGTCAGAAACTATACCTAACTTCACTGCTCTAGTCAATGCCCATCAGAGACTTCACTCCTCACACTGATTGAGTAGTTTAAATGTAATGTTGAGCACTCTTTCTTTCTTTGTGTTTTTGTGCATACCCCTTAACAAGAGTTCTGTCCGTGGTGCTGAATGCACAGTGTACTTTTTCCACCTTGTAGTTTATTGTTTACATGTTAAATAATGAAAATCGCTACCAAAAGGAGAACATGGATGTGGTTCATTTCCGTGCATGTTAAAATGTAAAATAAGTAGCATATCTGGACGTGATTTACAGTAGATATATCTGTCAACACAGTCATACACATGATGTATAATCCTGTAATATGATTCTGGCCCGCGATGGCAAAAATATCTTCTAATAATTGCCCAGGCCTGGGATAGAGGGAGGATAGAGGGAGAAAATAGAGGGAGAGAAGGAGGATAGAGGGAGAGAGTGAGGATAGAGGAAGGGGAGGATAGAGAGAGGAGGGGAGGAGGGATGTGTGTTTGAAGCAAAAGTTCTGTATTCCAGTTTGCAGAACACGGGTGCCTGTCGATAGAGAGAGATAGATTTACTTCTCCAAAAGGAGACGCGCGCATTTCAAGTTAGGGAGCATGTTGCTCAAAACAAAGAGGAAGAGCACCATGGTAGAGAGGAAATAGTTCCCACACACAAAAACAACGCTTCATTACCAGTCAGTCTAACTGACTACATTCTCTGAAAGTTACACTCACACCGCACACTAACTCCAGCACATATGTATCTAAGCCTGCACACATAAACCGTGTATTTAGCTAAGCCTACACACATAAACAATGTATTTAGCTAAGCCTACACACATAAACAGTGTATTTAGCTAAGCCTGCACACATAAACAGTGTATTTAGCTAAGCCTACACACATAAACAGTGTATTTAGCTAAGCCTACACACATAAACAGTGTATTTAGCTAAGCCTACACACATAAACAGTGTATTTAGCTAAGCCTACACACATAAACAGTGTATTTAGCTAAGCCTACACACATAAACAGTGTATTTAGCTAAGCCTACACACATAAACAGTGTATTTAGCTAAGCCTACACACATAAACAGTGTATTTAGCTAAGCCTACACACATAAACAGTGTATTTAGCTAAGCCTACACACATAAACAGTGTCTTAATCTAAGCCTACACACATAAACAATGTATTTAGCTAAGCCTACACACATAAACAGTGTCTTAATCTAAGCCTACACACATAAACAATGTATTTAGCTAAGCCTACACACATAAACAGTGTCTTAATCTAAGCCTACACACATAAACAGTGTATTTAGCTAAGCCTACACACATAAACAGTGTCTTAATCTAAGCCTACACACATAAACAATGTATTTAGCTAAGCCTACACACATAAACAGTGTCTTAATCTAAGCCTACACACATAAACAGTGTATTTAGCTAAGCCTACACACATAAACAGTGTCTTAATCTAAGCCTACACACATAAACAATGTATTTAGCTAAGCCTACACACATAAACAGTGTCTTAATCTAAGCCTACACACATAAACAGTGTATTTAGCTAAGCCTACACACATAAACAGTGTCTTAATCAAAGCCTACACACATAGACTTAGCTAAATTCATTGTTTACACAAACATTGCGCCTGTCTGCAAAATCCCCGTCTTTCACACTCACACACTTTCACTCCCAGTCAACACTCTGTCTTTCTCCCCAACCAAACCCATCCCCAAAACATCCCCAACCCCAAAGGGGTCCCCTGAGGCCAGGAGGATGAGTACCACCAGAAAGGAGAGCAGAGCTCTGTGTCCCCTCAGGCCAGGAGGATGAGTACCACCAGAAAGGAGAGCAGAAAGGAGAGTCAGCAGGAATCTACGTACAATATGACAATAGACATGTGGGTCTTCATACAGTGGGTGTGTCTTCAGAGCCTTTGGGATACAACACAGAAAACAGGAAAGATGAATTCTGCTGTAAAGGAAGGCTGCTCAAAAACAGTTTGTCAGAGATTGAGAACATACACACATTATAGATGTTACACACATGCACCTACTAATGCATGCACAAGCACACACACACACACACGCGCGCGCACATGCACACACTTGTCAACCCACTGTAATTTATAGCAGCTTCTTTTAACACACATAGGAGGTACATTCACAGTTCACCACAGAAAGAAAATGTTTAACTTTACTGTCAACTCCAGTCAACTATGTAAAATGTATGTAAAGCGATGGCCTCATTTAAATAGGACCTCCAGACACTTGTAATTCATTGAGATAAAGCGCTCCCTAATTTAAAAACGGCAACACTCGTGGTTTGAGGACAGCTATGCCCTTGGGATTGAATAACATGGAGAGAGATGAGAGAGGAGGATGAGAGATGGGAGAGGAGGATGAGAGATGGGAGAGGATGAGAGATGAGAGAGGAGGATGAGAGATGAGAGAGGAGGATGAGAGAGGAGGACGAAAGATGGGAGAGGAGAACGAGAGATGAGAGAGGAGGATGAGAGAGGAGGATGAGAGATGAGAGAGGAGGATGAGAGATGGGAGAGGAGGATGAGAGATGGGAGAGGAGGATGAGAGATGAAAGAGGAGGATGTTAGATGGGAGAGGAGGATGAAAGATGAAAGAGGAGGATGTTAGATGGGAGAGGAGGATGAAAGATGAAAGAGGAGGATGAGAGATGGGAGAGGAGGATGAGAGATGGGAGAAGAGGATGAGAAATTAGAGAGGAAGATGAGAGATGAGAGAGGTGTATAAAATCGAGCACACAGGCATGCAATCTCTATAGAAAACATTGGCAGTAGAAAGGCCTTACTGAAGAGCTCAGGGACTTTTAACGTAGCACCGTCATAGGATGCCACATTTCCAACAAGTCAGTTCATAAAATTTCTGCCCTGCTAGAGCAAGAGCTGCCCTGGCCAAATGTAAGCCCTGGCCAAATATCTAGGAGCAACAATTGTTCAATTGCCGCAAAGTGATAGGCCACACCCGCTCACAGAACGGGACCGCCGAGTGCTGAAGCTCGTAGCGTGTAAAAATTGTCAGATTGCTTCCAACACTCACTGCCAAGCGTCGGCTGGAGTGGTGTAAATCTCGCCGCCATAGGACTCTTGGGCGGTGGAAACGCATTCTCTGGAGTGATGAATCAGGCATTACCATCTGGCAGTCTGAAGGACGAGTCTGGGTTTGGCGGATACCAGGAGAACGCTGCCTGCCCGAATGCATAGTTCCAACTGTAAAGTTTGGTGTAGGAGGAATAAGGGTCTGGGGCTGTTTTTCATGGTTCGGGCTAGACCCCATAGTTCCAGTGAAGGGGAATCTTAACGCTACAGCATATAATGACGTTCTAGACGATTCTGTGCTTTCAAATTTGTGGCAACAGTTTGGGGAAGGCCCTGTCCTGTTTGAGCATGACAATGCCCCAGTGCACAAAGCAAGGTCCATAAAGAAATGTTTTGTCAAGATCGGTGTGGAAAAACTTGACTGGCCTGCACAGAGCACTGACCTCAACCCAATCGAACACCTTTGGGATGAATTGGAACACCGACTGCGAGCCAGGCCTAATCGCCCAACATCAGTGCCCAACCTCACTAATTAATGGAAGCAAGTCCCTGCAGCAATGTTCCAATATCTAGTGGAAAGTCTTCCAAGAATAGTGGAGGCTGTTACAGCAACAAAGAGGGGACCAACTCCATATTAATGCCTATCAACAGCATCAATAGTACAACTTTTCCAGCAAAACAACATGTGAGATGTGCATCCTTCAATGATAATTGAACTACATATTACAGTACAATACAGTATGTTCACATTTTTACATGTACTGACATTTAGAAATATATTGATTTTTTTGTGTGATTTTCAGTAGGATCCAAAGGTTGCCTCCCACAGGAGGGAGAGGCAGAATATTATCAGATGCGCAGGAAATTGCCATTGTTGACATGGTAATTGGCAACAATGCAATAAAACTGCGGGAAATTCGGGACAGAGTGCTGGCAGACAATATCACTTTTGGGAATGTGAATCCGGTCAGCACAACAACAATTTCCAGAGTCCAAGAGAAACATCAAATACGGATGAAGCAGTTGTACTCTGTACCCTTTAAGAGAAACGGTGAACGTGTGAAAGAACTCCAGTATCAATATGTCCAGGTAAGATGCCTGTTCAATAACCAAACAGGGTACATACACAGCTATGCATAATGTAAAGTACTGTAAAACAGTGGATTTACTGTATATTAGAGAGTAAAATGGAGAAGCCAGGCAAACTGCACATACATTCATCTTTGTGGATGAAGCTGGATTCAACCTGGCAAAACACGCCGCAGGGGAAGAAATGTGATTGGACAGAGAGGAGTTAACATCACAATGTGATTGGACAGAGAGCAACCGTGGATGTCCCAGGCCAGAGAGGAGTTAACATCACAATGTGGTTGGACAGAGAGTGGATGTCCCAGGCCAGAGAGGAGCTAACATCACAATGTGATTGGACAGAGAGTGGATGTCCCAGGCCAGAGAGGAGCTATCATCACAATGTGATTGGACAGAGAGTAACCGTGAATGTCCCAGGCCAGAGAGGAGCTAACATCACAATGTGATTGGACAGAGAGTGGATGTCCCAGGCCAGAGAGGAGCTAACATCACAATGTGATTGGACAGAGAGTGGATGTCCCAGGCCAGAGAGGAGCTAACATCACAATGTGATTGGACAGAGAGTAACCGGGATGTCCCAGGCCAGAGAGGAGCTAACATCACAATGTGATTGGACAGAGAGTAACCATGGATGTCCCAGGCCAGAGAGGAGCTAACATCACAATGTGATTGGACAGAGAGTGGATGTCCCAGGCCAGAGAGGAGCTAACATCACAATGTGATTGGACAGAGAGTGGATGTCCCAGGCCAGAGAGGAGCTAACATCAATGTGTGCAGCACTGTCCTGTGATGGTTTGCTGTTACACAAACCACTCATTGGCCCCTACAATACAGCTCATTTATTTTCTGGATGACCTGCATAATCGACTTGTGCCAGCGGAGGAGAGAGGGGCAAGGAACTCCCCTACCTTCATTGTTGTGTGGGATAATGTGGCATTCCACCACTCTGCTGCAGTCACAGACTGGTTTGCTAGGACATCCCAGGATGTCAGTACTATTCCTGTCTAGTGGTTAGAGCGTTGGACTAGTAACCGCAAGGTTGCAAGTTCAAACCCCCGAGCTGACAAGGTACAAATCTGTCGTTCTGCCCCTGAACAGGCAGTTAACCCACTGTTCCTAGGCCGTCATTGAAAATAAGAATTTGTTCTTAACTGACTTGCCTAGTTAAATAAAGGTAAAATAAAAATAAATAAGATGTAATGTTGATGAGAACTAGAACCCTCTGTACAGTATGAGTGATTATACAATAGATGTTGATGAGAACTAGAACCCTCACAGTACTATACAGTATGAGTACTTATACTATACATGTTGATGAGAACTATAACCCTCACAGTACTGTACAGTATGAGTGATTATACTAGACATGTTGATGAGAACTATAACCCTCACAGTACTGTACAGTATGAGTGATTATACTAGACATGTTGATGAGAACTAGAACCCTCACAGTACTATACAGTATGAGTACTTATACCATACATGTTGATGTCATGTATTGTCATGTTGTGTCTTAAAGGTAAAAGGATGAGATTCTCTCCCGGGAGGTTCCTTCCAGCGTGGATTCCTTGATTGAACTCGCTATTCGCATTGAGCGACGGGTTGATCTTCGTCACCGAGCTCGTGGAAAGGAGCTCGCGTTCTCCGTTGCCCCCCTCTCCGCATCACTACCATCTTCCTCTGCCGGCTCGGGTGCTGAGCCTATGCAGCTGGGAGGTATCCGCATCTCGACTAAGGAGAGGGAACGGAGAATCACCAACCGCCTCTGTCTCTATTGCGGTTCTGCTGGTCATTTTGTCACTTCATGTCCAGTAAAAGCCAGAGCTCATCAGTAAGCGGAGGGCTACTGGTGAGCGCTACTACTCCTGTCTCTCCTTCAAGATCCTGCACTACCTTGTCGGTCCATCTACGCTGGACCGGTTCGTCAGCTTCCTGCAGTGCCTTAATAGACTCTGGGGCGGAGGGCTGTTTTATGGACGAGACCTGGGCTCGGGAACATGACATTCCTCTCAGACAGTTAAGGGAGTCCACGGCCTTGTTCGCCCTGGATGGTAGTCCTCTCCCCAGGATTCAGCGTGAGACGCTACCTTTAACCCTCACTGTTTCTGGTAATCATAGCGAAACCATTTCTTTTTTAATTTTTCGTTCACCTTTTACACCTGTTGTTTAGGGCCATCCCTGGCTAGTTTGTCATAATCCTTCCATTAATTGGTCTAGTAATTCTATCCTCTCCTGGAACGTCTCTTGTCATGTGAAATGTTTAATGTCTGCTATCCCTCCTGTTTCCTCTGTCTCTTCTTCACAGGAGGAGCCTGGTGATTTGACAGGGGTGCCGGAGGAATATCACGATCTGCGCACGGTGTTCAGTCGGTCCAGGGCCACCTCTCTTCCCCCACACCGGTCGTATGATTGTAGTATTGATCTCCTTCCGGGAACCACTCCCCCCCGGGGTAGACTATACTCTCTGTCGGCTCCCGAACGTAAGGCTCTCGAAGATTATTTGTCTGTAGCTCTTGCCGCCGGTACCATAGTCCCCTCCTCCTCTCCCGCCGGAGCAGGGTTTTTTTTTGTTAAGAAGAAGGACGGGTCCCTGCGCCCCTGCATAGATTATCGAGGGCTGAATGACATAACAGTGAAGAATCGTTATCCGCTTCCTCTTATGTCTTCAGCCTTCGAGATCCTGCAGGGAGCCAGGTTTTTCACTAAGTTGGACCTTCGTAACGCTTACCATCTCGTGCGCATCAGGGAGGGGGACGAGTGGAAGACGGCGTTTAACACTCCGTTAGGGCACTTTGAATACCGGGTTCTTCCTTTCGGCCTCGCTAACGCTCCAGCTGTCTTTCAGGCATTAGTCAATGATGTCCTGAGAGACATGCTGAACATCTTTGTTTTCGTTTACCTTGACGATATCCTGATTTTTTCACCGTCACTCCAGATTCATGTTCAGCACGTTCGACGTGTCCTCCAGCGCCTTTTAGAGAATTGTCTTTTTGTGAAGGCTGAGAAGTGCTCTTTTCATGCCTCCTCCGTCACATTTCTCGGTTCTGTTATTTCCGCTGAAGGCATTAAGATGGATCCCGCTAAGGTCCAAGCTGTCATTGATTGGCCCGTCCCTAAGTCACGCGTCGAGCTGCAGCGCTTTCTCGGCTTCGCGAACTTCTATCGTCGTTTCATCGGTAATTTCGGTCAGGTGGCAGCTCCTCTCACAGCCCTTACTTCTGTCAAGACGTGCTTTAAGTGGTCCGTTTCCGCCCAGGGAGCTTTTGATCTCCTCAAGAATCGTTTTACATCTGCACCTATCCTTGTTACACCTGACGTCACTAGACAGTTCGTTGTCGAGGTTGACACGTCAGAGGTGGGCGTGGGAGCCATTCTTTCTCAGCGCTCCCTCTCTGACGACAAGGTCCACCCTTGCGCGTATTTTTCTCATCGCCTGTCGCCGTCGGAACGTAACTATGATGTGGGAAACCGCGAACTGCTCGCCATCCGCTTAGCCCTAGGCGAATGGCGACAGTGGTTGGAGGGGGCGACCGTTCCTTTTGTCGTTTGGACTGACCATAGGAACCTTGAGTACATCCGTTCTGCCAAACGACTTAATGCGCGTCAGGCGCGCTGGGCGCTGTTTTTCGCTCGTTTCGAGTTCGTGATTTCTTATCGTCCGGGCTCTAAGAACACCAAGCCTGATGCTTTATCTCGTCTCTTCAGTTCTTCAGTAGCCTCCACTGACCCCGAGGGGATTCTCCCTGAGGGGCGTGTTGTCGGGTTGACTGTCTGGGGAATTGAGAGGCAGGTAAAGCAAGCACTCACTCAAACTCCGTCGCCGCGCGCTTGTCCTAGGAACCTTCTTTTCGTTCCCGTTCCTACTCGTCTGGCCGTTCTTCAGTGGGCTCACTCTGCCAAGTTAGCCGGCCATCCTGGCGTTCGGGGTACGCTTGCTTCCATTCGCCAGCGTTTTTGGTGGCCCACCCTGGAGCATGACACGCGTCGCTTCGTGGCTGCTTGTTCGGTCTGCGCGCAGACTAAGTCCGGTAACTCCCCTCCTGCCGGCCGTCTCAGGCCGCTTCCCATTCCCTCTCGACCGTGGTCTCACATCGCCTTAGATTTTGTCACCGGACTGCCTTCGTCAGCGGGGAAGACTGTTATTCTTACGGTTGTCGACAGGTTCTCTAAGGCGGCTCATTTTATTCCCCTTGCTAAGCTTCCTTCTGCTAAAGAGACGGCACAAATCATCATCGAGAATGTTTTCAGAATTCATGGCCTTCCGTCAGACGTCGTTTCGGACAGAGGTCCGCAATTCACGTCTCAATTTTGGAGGGAGTTTTGCCGTTTGATTGGGGCTTCCGTCAGTCTCTCTTCCGGCTTTCACCCCCAGTCTAACGGTCAAGCAGAACGGGCCAATCAGACTATTGGTCGCATCTTACGCAGTCTTTCTTTTCGCACTTTGCCGTTATAGGGCGCAGACTGTGAGAGCTGCTAATAAGCGTAGAACTAAGAGTCCTAGATATTGTCGCGGTCAGAGAGTTTGGCTCTCCACTCAGAACCTTCCCCTTAAGACCGCTTCTCGCAAGTTGACCCCGCGGTTCATTGGTCCGTTCCGTATTTCTCGGATCATTAATCCTGTCGCAGTGCGACTTCTTCTTCCGCGATATCTTCGTCGCGTCCACCCGGTCTTCCATGTCTCCTGTGTCAAGCCCGTTCTTCGCGCCCCCGCTCGTCTTTCCCCCCCCCCCATCCTTGTCGAGGGCGCACCCATCTACAGGGTTCGTAGGATTTTGGACATGCGTCCTCGGGGCCGTGGTCATCAGTACCTAGTAGATTGGGAGGGGTACGGTCCTGAGGAGAGGAGTTGGGTTCCCTCTCGGGACGTGCTGGACCGTGCGCTGATCGATGATTTCCTCCGTTGCCGCCAGGTTTCCTCCTCGAGTGCGCCAGGAGGCGCTCGGTGAGTGGGGGGGTACTGTCATGTATTGTCATGTTGTGTCTTGTTTCTGTCCTTTCCCTTCACCCTGTCTCCCTCTGCTGGTCGTTATTAGGTTACCTTTTCTCCCCCTCTTTCCCCCAGCTGTTCCTTGTCTCCTCCTAACTACCTCGTCACCCCTTTTCCCACCTGTTCCTTTTTTCCCTCTGATTAGTCCTCTATATCTCTCTCTGTTTTTGTTCCTGTCTTTGTCGGATTCTTGTTTGTGTTTTTCATGCCTGAACCAGACTATCGTCATGTTTGCTGCAACCTTGTCCTGTCCTGTCGGAATCTGCCGGTCCATCTGAGCCTACCTATGTTTTGTTATTAAAGAAGTTCTGTTTACGTTAATTCGCTTTTGGGTCCTCATTCACGCTCCGTAACAGTTGATGAGAACCTCACAGTACTGTACAGTATGAGTGAGTAATCATTATTGCAGCCTTGGAATTTAAGGAATTTGTTTTTTGCTTCAACTTTACATTTAAATTACTATATGCAAAGATACAGAAAACATAAAGCAAATTGCTGCATGTCTGATTCATTCTACTTTAGTACAGTCAATAAAGTGAAAAGGTGTTATTCTTATTCTACAATGAAATACTGATTTATGTAAAAAAAATCATTCAAACATTCAGAGAGTAAAGTTCATAATTTATGTAATGCTCCCTGATAGTGTTTTTTAGGTCAATGTGTTATGAGTGACAATGTATGCTTTCTGAATGAGAATTGTTGCCAGTGTTATGGTCCAACAAGCTTATTTTGAGACATGTATGAAGTATTTTAGTGGTTTGAGTGGAGTTAGTTTTGGAGGTGAGATTAACTGTTTGGCCAAGATGCATGTTGGTAATGCAGACTGTGTGAAGAGTTTTGAAAAAGTGGCTGAAGTATTGACCGATGCTTGTTAACAATTTTTTTAAACTGTAAGAATATAAGGGTGTGTGTGTGTGTGTGCGTGTGTGTGTGTGTGTGTGTGTGTGTGTGTGTGTGTGTGTGTGTGTGAACGCCAGTGTTCTGTGTGTGGGTGTGTGTGTGTGTGCCAGGATAGACGATCACAGAACAATCCCCCATGGCCACACCTTGTCTCCACGGTGCCATCCACAACTCATCAGTACACTGCCCGCTGTGCCAGGAGACACCACTATCTCCCCTCTCTCTCTCTCTCTGTTTCTCCTGGCTTTATCTGCTCCTTACTCTCACTTTCTCTTTCCCTCTTTCTCATCTCTCAGCCTCCCACTTTCTGATACTCTCTCTTCTTTCTTTCTCTCTCTCTCTCGCTCTATTTCTCTCTCTCTCTGTCTCACTCTCTCTCTCGTGGAGAGAGCTACTCTGTAGCTTTCGAGAAGTGATGGAGGATTTAAACTCTCAGTCAACCCCTCCACTCTCTAACCCTCTACTAACATGACCAAGCTAGCTAGAACTCTACACAGTCTGTGAGAGAGACAACCTAAAACAACAACTATTACTGCTAACAGAAATCTAAGAGAAGCTATAAGTCATAGCACTGTATAGCTGATACCAACAACAATACATTTATAACATTGCTCTAGTCAACACAACTGAACCGTTGAAGGACAGACATGATTTAGTAGCCCGAAAACAAGGGCTGAGGAGAGGACAACAAACAGAGGGAAAGAAAGCGAGCGATAAATGGTGGAGTAGCAGCAACACCAGGAGGATCTGATGATGATCTGATCCAGTGCCGAGGGCAACACTGTGAAATGGAAAAGTTTTCATGAGGAAAAGGATTTCCATTTTTCAGAATAAATAAATAGGCAAAGGCAGGCAGAAGGCAAGCCACACACACACACATACACACTTCCAGCAGATGTGAGACGAAAGTACGGTGAGAGCACAGAGGACTGTTTATTGACTTTTATTAATTATATTTGAACTTGGCGTAGTTGTGTGTGAGTGTGTGTGTGTGTGTGTGTGTGTGTGTGTGTGTGTGTGTGTGTGTGTGTGTGTGTGTGTGTGTGTATATGAACGTGGCGTAGTTGTGAGAGAGAAGGGGAGAAGGCTGTTTGCTGCCTGTACTTGGGGTGTACGGGGGGAGGTGGGCAGTGTAACTATGGTAAACAGGACAAGGAATGCAGATGAAAGGAACATGGCACCCAATTACTGGGCTTCTCTCTCTATCCTCGCTCGCTCTCTCTCTCTGGAAACCAATACAGAGTATGGGGGGAGAAGAAACAGGGTGATTCATTCTAAATAAACAACACCTCTGACACCTCAACACCTCTAACCAATGCTGTGTGGACATTATCTCAAATCTTAAATGTTTTTTTCTGCTGTCCCCATAGGAGAACCCTTTTTTCTTCCCCTTTTTCTCCCCAATTGGTAGTTACAGTCTTCTCTCATCACTGCAACTCCTGTAAGGGACTCGGGAGAGGCGTGCATTCTCTGAAACCCAACCAAGCCGCACAGCGTAACCTTAACCCAGCGCAATGGGACAAGGACATCCCTGCCGGCCAAACCCTCTCCTAACCCGGATGACGCTGGGCCAATTTTGCACCGCCCCATTGGTCTCCCGGTCGCGGCTGGTGGCGACAGAGCCTGGACTTGAACCCAGAATCTCTAGTGGCACAGCTAGTGATACAGTTCCTTAGACCACTGTGCCTTAGACCAATGCAGTGCCTTAGACCAATGCCCAAGGAATGTGTCTGACTAGATAATAACTTTGTGGCAGCAGGCATAGAAAATACAATAGCTAACTACAGCATCCATGCTTCTCACAAGGGTATAGAAGGGTACAGTACTAGGGTGTCATGCTACCGAACAGGATTATTTCCATGGTCACAGAACTGTAATGTAGATATTTAAATGTGTGTCTAATAATTGTCACGGATAGGCTTGTCTCTTAAAAGCTGGTTCGCTGGCCAAAGCACCATTTCTTCTAACAGCACAGCAGTCCCCTCTCTTCGACAGACAGACAGACAGACAGACAGACAGACAGACAGACAGACAGACAGACAGGACAGACGAAGCCCAAGGACACTTCTCTTCACTACAACCCTGAAATGTCATTTCCATGTATTAAAATCCATTAAAATGCATATCGCTCACTACACCCAGCCCCCTCAATGGAGGGCTCTGATAAAAACAATCAGCTGTGCAAATCACTCTCCCACTCAGCTGCAAATGCTGAAAAACACACATATCACAGCCTAATTGACAAAAGCCTCACAGAGCCACTCTCCTCCTCCTCTTCCTCCTGCTGCTGCTTCTACTCCTCCTCCTGCTGCTTCTCTTCCCCTCCACCTCCACTTCCTCCTCCAAATCGTCCCTCCCTCCTCCAGTCCTCCTCTTCCTCCTCATGCTTTCTCAGTTCAACTGCTTTATCTCACTGGTGTTCTTCAGTAGGCCACCATATCACTTGGCAATGACCACAAACACCCTAGCGGCGCCCAGTCCCTCTAATGTCACCATAGCAACTTTAACTATAAACCAGAAATGACAAACATCACAGGTTTCTTAAGAAAAAACTACATTGTAATGTGATGTCCATATCTTGTTATAGTGTTGTTACTGTACTGGTTCATCCACTGGCTGTGTTTCCATATGCAACATGTCATGTGTTGATAATGATGATGCTTTCTACTGATTTGCATTAGCGATTGGTCCTGCTGCTACGCTCATGTCTTTACTTAGGGTCGTATTCATCACTAGGCACCAAAAATAAGAAAACAGACTCAAACAGAGAAGGATTACCTGAACAAACAAATGCTTGTTTTCATTTTCCTTTGCAAATAGTTGTACCACATTTTGCATTAATGAATATCTATGAAAACTGAATGTGATGTCATCATCAGATTACTGTAGGTCTGACTGTGAGTCATCACTATAACCCCTGTCTCGCATCTGTCTGTGCATTAGGTAAACAGCATGATCCTGTTGCGCAGTGCAGAGGCTCCAGAGAAGATCACATTGCTCCACCAAGCCCACACAGAGTCACCGAGAGTGAGTAAAGTTCACCAGGTTCTACCCGTCCCTCATCATCCATTCTTCACTACCTTCTTTTCCTTAGCCTCAACCACCACCACAACATGCCTGGCCGTGACCATCTTAAACTACTGAAGATTAAATGTTGAGAGCGCTAAAGACCGCTGGGCCACTAAATGAAAAGGTCACTGGATTGAATCCCAGAACTGACTAGGTGAAAAATCTGTTGATGTGCCCTTGAGCAAGGCACATAACCCTAAGTTGTTCTGGATAAGAGCGTCTGCTAAATTACTTTTTTATTTTATTTACATTTTTCACTGACGGTAAACAAACCCTGCAGTACTGACGAGAACAACAATCCATTTACCTCCTGAAGCATGGCACCAGTCTGCTGCACTATTGGAAACTTGTGGTAATTTGCAGTAAAACACATCTCTTTAGCACAGCCTCACTGTTGTGATTGAGAGATATACACTGAGCATACAAAACATTAAGAACACCTGCTCTTTCCATGACATACTGACCAGGTGAAAGCTATGATCCCTTATTGATGTCACTTGTTAAATCCACTCCAATCAATGTAGATGAAGGGGAGAAGACAGGTTAAAGACGGATTTTTAAGCCTTGAGACAATTGAGACATGGATTCTGTATGTGTGCCATTCAGAGGGTGAATAGGAAATACAAAAGATTTGAACAGGGTATGGTAGTAGGTGCCAGGCGCACCATTTGTCACAAGAACTGCAACGCTGCTGGGTTTTTCACACTAAACAGTTTCCCGTGTGTATCAAGAATGATCCACCACCCAAAGAACATCCAGCCAACTTGACATAACTGTGGGAAGAATTGGAGTCAACATGGGCCAGAATCCCTGTGGATCGCATTTGACACCTTGTCCATGCCCCGACGAATTGAGGCTGTTCTGAGGGCAGAAGGAGGGGATGCAACTCAATATTAGGAAGGTGTTCCTAATGTTTAGTATACTCAGTTTATAAATATACTGAAAAAAACATAAACGCAACATGCAACAATTTAAACGATTTTACTGAGTTACAGTTCATATAAGGAATCAATCTAAATAAATGAATAAATGAGTTTTTCCCCACAAAAGGGCTTTATTAAAGACAGAAATTCTCCTGTTTTATCAGCAGTCCAGGGTGACTGGTCTCAGACGATCCCGGCGGTGAAGAAGCCAGATGTATCATGGTCCAAACATACCAAGATAGTCATGAAGAAGGCAGGACAATGCATATTTCCCCTCAGGAGACTGAGAGGATTTGCTATGGGTCCCCAGATACTCAAAAGGTTCTAAAGCTACACCATTGAGAGCATCCTGACCGGTTGCATCACTGCCTGGTATGGCAACTGCTCGGACCGTAAGACGCTACAGAGTGTGTACGGCCCCGTACATCACCAAGCTTCCTGACATCCAGGAATTCTATACTAGGCGGTGTCAGAGGAAGGCCTAAAAAAAAAAAACTTGGACTCTAGCCATCCTGACTGTTCTTTCTGCTTTTCTTTACACTGCTGCTTCAGTACTTACTGTTCATTTTCTATGCAGAGTCACTTTACCCCACTTTACCCCTACCTACATGTACATATTACCTCGACTAACCTGCACATTGACTCGGTACCGGTACCCCATGTACGTAAACTTGTTATTGCGTCACTTTTTTTACCTTTGTTTATTTAGTCAATATTTTCTCAACTGTTATTTTCTTTAAACTGCATTGTTGGTTAAGGGCTTGTAAGTAAGTAAGCATGTGACAAATACAATTTGATGTGGCGGTCCTGGGCTGGTGTAGTTACACGTGGTCTGCAGTTGTGAGGCAGGTTGGACTGCCAAATTCTCTAAAACATTGGAGTCGGCTTATGGTAGAGAAATTAACATTTAATTCTCTGGCAACAACTCTGTTGGACATTCCTGCAGTCAGCATGCCAATTGCACGCTCACTGAAAACTTGAGCCTATAAGGGCACAAGACGAGACCCAGATGCAGACACGAGAGGCAGATGGTTTGAGTATTTGATATTTATTAATTCCAAAAGGGGTAGGCAAGAGAATGGTTGTGGTCAGGCAAAAGGTCAAAACCAGATCAGAGTCCAGGAGGTACAGTGTGGCAGGCAGGCTTGAGGTCAGGGCAGGCAGGTACAGAGTCCAGAAAACAGGCAAGGGTCAAAACCGGGAGAAGTAGCAAAAGAGAATACAAAAAGGCAGGAGAACGGTAAAAACATGCTGGTTGACTTGGAACATACAAGACGAACTGGCACAGACAGAAAACACAGGTTTAAATACCCAGGGGATAATGGGGAAGATGGGTGACAACTGGAGGGGGTGGAGAAAAGCACAAGGACAGGCGAAACAGATAAGAGTGTGACAGTACCCCCCCCCAGGGGCGCCACCTGGCGTCCTACTTGGGCGCATACCTGATTGACTGGGGTGCCGGCGGTGGAAGTCGGCAATGAGGGCTGGGTCCAGGAAGTCCCGAGCGGGGACCCAGCCCTCTCCTCCGGGGGACAGGCTGGCCGACGACCCAATAAGGGTGCAGAACGCCATCCAGAACTGAGTCTTATTCTGAGCACAAACAGTGCATGCGGCGACGAAGACAGATGCGTTAAGAACCATTGTGAGCCACAAGAAACGTTCTCGGAGGAAGGCCACGGTTCGATGGGAACCCGGATGATAGGTAAGCCTGGAGGAATGAGCTCATTCCAGGACCCGGGACCAGACTGAATTATGGATGAACAACCGGTTAGCCGGGGCCCCCTCCAGGAGCAGGCTGGGAACGATGTGCCTTGCGGACCAGGGTCTCAAAACCCCAGCCCACAGCAGCCGCAAGGCATGAGGTAGGGAGGATGGTCTCGGAGTCAGAGGATGTGGCAGCGGGACTGTACAGGTGAGAGAGGTTGTCAGGTTTAACATTCTTGGACCCTGGGCGATAGGAAATGGTGAAGTTGAACCTG
>NC_143046.1:80535000-80542500 GCF_057628025.1 Oncorhynchus mykiss
AATTTGTGAAATGACCACATCTGCATGAGGCGGTTAAGCATTTTATAGCGGACAAAGACGCACAATTAGACTGGTTCTTTGAATCTTAGCTCTACGATTTGGGGTTCTAAACAACTGTTGCAAGTTAATAAAGGCATATAGATACTGGTTTGTTTGCAGGTTACTTGGCAAAAACATATCACTTCTAGCACGCTGTTTTTTGTATAATCGATAGTTGGTATTGTTCCCAAACCGATAATTTATGATTGCTGCTTTCTAGAGTGAGAGTGCTAAATTCACACGAGAAGGTGTTTACGTTAGGAAAACGATCCTACTTCATTTCGGACTGACATTAATCTCTCGGTGCCAGCCTGCCAGGCAGCGTGTGTCAACTCAGCAGCTGAAAAAAGCGGCTCCTCTCTTCCCCCCACCTCACGAAAGTCCCGCGAGGGCTTCAGCCAGCCAGAGGCGCGCGCTGTGCTTCTTGGCATCTGAACACTTCATCCGGAGCTTCGCTCTGCTGCTGGCCTGTAATTCGAATTCCATGCCATGTATTCAACTGACATGCAGTTTGTTCTATTGTCTTTGATGTAGCCCCTTGTATTTCCGTTATTTCCGTTGTCCAGATAAGAGTTCAGTAGCTCAACAGTGTTCTAAACGGGATGAATGGCTTCTCCATTCGTTTGCACTTACTGCACTGGCCAGTAGCCCATGGTCATCTGTCAGGGCCACTGCTCTGGGCTGAGGCTGAGGGACATAATGCTGCAGTGTGTTCCCTCATCAACTCCTTACAGCCTCCCAGCCAGAGTTTCGCCCAGCCCCAGGCACATCTTATAATATAGAGAACACACTTAAACATCCCACATGATAGACGACACACATAAACATGCAGTTGAAACCCTCACTTCTCTGCCCTCCATTAGCTAGCTTATTTATTCGTCTTTGCTGCTATACTGAAAACACTTCTCAACATCTTCAATCTGTCTTCTATCATTCTTTGTGTAGCTGCTGTATTCATCTCTCTGTTTGACTCTCTCTCTCTCTCTCTTCCTTTATCTCCCTCCCTCCCTCCCTCCCTCCCTCCCTCCCTCCCTACTTATTAGCATGGAAAGTGTTACAACATACATTGTCAAAGCAAACATATAGACACATATCATATCAATGATGACGCAGATAGATTATAATAGGAAAAATAATAATACTCAATGAGTAGTAACGATTAACAGGACTGTACAGTAAGAAATGAATGTGGACAATAATGAAATTGTGAGAAAGACACAGGAAGCATAGTTCTTGTGGTGGTTGGTCATTCCACTGGCTGTCCCTAAGGGAATGGCTGTCCCTATGGGTATGGCTGTCCCTACAGGCATGGCTGTCCCTACAGGCATGGCTGTCCCTACAGGCATGGCTGTCCCTACAGGTATGGCTGTCCCTACGGGTATGGCTGTCCCTACGGGTATGGCTGTCCCTACAGGTATGGCTGTCCCTACGGGTATGGCTGTCCCTATGGGTATGGCTGTCCCTATGGGTATGGCTGTATGGCTGTCCCTATGGGTATGGCTGTCCCTATGGGTATGGCTGTCCCTATGGGTATGGCTGTCCCTACGGGTATGGCTGTCCCTACGGGTATGTCAAGCCTGTATTCTGCAGCTAATATGGCGAAAGGGGGATTTCTCCCAATACATGCAGGATTTTCTCCTTTTCTGTTTTGGTTTCAAAATATTTGTATTTGTTTTTAATTTTGGGAAAGAAGAGTGCCCGTAAGTCTATATAGTTCTGTCAGTGTAGGAGAAAATGCAGCTCCTTCCATACCTGTCTCTGAGTGCAGAATGAGTACAACCTGTCATCTCTGGGGAGCCAGATGTGTCTGTGACGGCCGGTTTCTATGGACAGGCTGTGCTCACTGAGTCTCTAGATAGACAGTGTTTTTCTCCGTTTTCTATCAGTCACGGTGGTTAGATAGTCTGCCACCATGTACTGTCTATTTAGAGCAAAATAGAATTTAAGTTTACTAAGATTTTTTTGTGGTCTTTCCAATAGGTGATATATTTTTATTTTTGCTTTGTGATGGTTGGGCCAGATTTTATGAGTACTGTCCTGAGGCTTTGTTGGGTTGGTAGGGTTTAATGAACTGAAGACTCAGAACCAGGTGGCTGATGGGACTCTTTTCTATGGTCAACTATGGTCTCTCTCTCGCTCTCTCACACTCTCACTCTCTCTCTCTTTCTCTCGCTCGTTCTGCCTCTCAGAGCATTATGCTTTCAGGTTTAATGGTCTCTTTAGGGGTCTATGCCTTGTCTTTGGCCTTACAAGATGAATGTATGCATTTATTATTAAGGATTTAATATGAAATAATTAATTGATGCTATTAAAGCATTATCTCTTATAAAGTGAGTTTTTACCAAATTGATTTGAAGAGAGATGTGGATGCTGCTCCAGACTTGTTTTCTGTCTTTTAACTGAAACCCCACCGAGACACACACACACACACACACACGCACACGCACACACACACACACACACACACACACACACACACACACACACACACACACACACACACACACACCGAGGCTTTGAAAGCACAGGGTCAGCCCTGGGAGTAGTTGTAGTTAATTGCCTTGCTCAAGGGCACAACGGCAGGATAATCCCGTATACCCAGATGTTTAATTAATATTATGATTGTTTCAGTCTATCCCACTTGTAGATAACAATACCCCATAATGAAGGGACAATCAAAATTCATTAGCCATTAAATAGCTGTCATCCTACACTACAGATGTACTTTCTCAATTTGACCAGTTTCTCACAGCTGGAAAATAATCCTGCGACTACAGGAAATCTTAATTTTTTATGTCCATTGAAGTTAACGGACAGTTTTGTAGGGGTTGATAAATGATTTGTTCAGGAAAATCAAGTCTGACATTTTTAAGTAGAAATTATAAACTTTTGAAGCCCTTTTAAACCTCACAAAAATACACTACAATATGTTTAGTTTAGTTTAGAGTTTATTAGTCACATGTGCAGGGTCACAGATGTAATTGCAGGGTACAGTGAAATTCTTACGCTCCAAGCTTCAACAGTGCAGGTCAAGAGAAGTGAATGGGAAAATAATAATAACAACAATACTTACAATTGTAACAATGATAAATGTCCATTGGGCGGTTGGGGCAGGGTAAATATCAGTTGGTTTGGGGGGGGGGGGGGGGGGGGTGTGTAAAATATCCTTAGGAGGAGCAGCAGGGGGGATAGGAAGTCTGAGGGACAGGAAGGTACAGGGGGAGCAGGTAGCTGACTAGTGGTGGCTATTTAGCAGCCTGATGGTCTGGGGATAGAAGTTATTGGCCAGTCTGACAGTTTTAGGAAGAGGGTAGAACAGGCCTTGGCTCAGGTGGCTGAGGTCCCTGATGATGTTCTTGGCCTTCCTGTCTGTCAGAGTTCCTACCTTCTCTCTTTAGGTCGTCTCGTCGTTGTTGGTAATAAGGCCTACTGACGTGTTGTCAGCAAACTTGATGATGGAGTTGGAGAGATTAAATTAAGATAGTGTATCTGTATGTCCACAGCACATGTGTCAGTGCCAGTGGCTAACCCTCTGTTACTATAACAGCAGACAGAGCTGGCATGTAGGTTATGTTTTAATAGGGTCATTTGACACTGTCTCGTTGGGCCACAGCCCCCTGTCCCATCTCCATCTTCCTTCCCTCACGTTCACCATCTGGGCTCTGGCCTGAGTTGCATGCTTTTTGTATATACATACACCCCCCCCCCCCCACGCACACACACACACACACACACACACACACACACACACACACACACGCCAGCTAATTACAGCGTCAGTGCAGACATCTGTAAAGGCTGTTATGGGAAGTGAATTGTTTGACTGGCCCTTCTGGTTCAGGAGGGGGGGTGGCTACAGCCATGTTGCTCTGCCCGGTTACAGTCATGTTGATCTGCCTGGTTACAGCCATGTTGATCTGCCTGGTTACAGCCATGTTGATCTGCCTGGTTACAGCCATGTTGATCTGCCTGGTTACAGCCATGTTGATCTGCATGGTTACAGCCATGTTGCTCTGTCTGGTTACAGCCATGTTGATATACCTGGTTACAGCCATGTTGCTCGGCCTGGTTACAGCCATGTTGCTCTGCCTGGTTACAGCCTTGTTGATCTGCTTGATTACAGCCATGTTTACACTCATGTCGCTCTGCTTGGTTACAGTCATGTTTATCTGCCTGGTTACAGTCATGTTGATCAGCCTGGTTAAAGCAATGTTGCTCTGCCTGGTTACAACCATGTTGCTCTGCCTGTTTACAGCCATGTTGCTCTGCCTGGTTACAGCCATGTTGCTCTGCCTGGTTACAGCCATGTTGATCTGCCTGGTTACAGCCATGTTACTATGCCTGGTTACAGCCATGTTGCTCTGCCTGGTTAGAGCACGATTGGTCTGCCTGGTTACAGCAAGGTTGCTCTGCTTGGTTACAGTCATGTTTATCTGCCTGGATACAGTCATGTTGATATGCCTGGTTACAGCCATGTTGATCTGCCTGGTTACAGTCATGTTGCTATGCCTGGTTACAGCCATGTTGCTATGCCTGGTTACAGCCATGTTGCTCTGCCTGGTTACAGCCATGTTGATCTGCCTGGTTACAGCCATGTTGCTCTGCCTGGTTACAGCCATGTTGCTCTGCCTGGTTACAGCCATGTTGATCTGCATGGTTACAGCCATGTTGCTCTGCCTGGTAACAGCCATGTTGCTCTGACTGGTTACAGCCATGTTGATCTGCCTGGTTGCAGCCATGTTGATCTGCCTGGTTACCGCCATGTTGATCTGCCTGGTTACAGCCACGTTGCTCTGCCTGGTTACAGCCATGTTGCTCTGCCTGGTTACAGCAATGTTGCTCTGACTGGTTACAGCCATGTTGATCTGCCTGGTTGCAGCCATGTTGATCTGCCTGGTTAGATCCACGTTGATCTGCCTGGTTACAGCCATGTTGCTATGCCTGGTTGCAGCCATGTTGCTATGCCTGGTTGCAGCCATGTTGCTCTGCCTGGTTACAGCCATGTTGCTATGCCTGGTTGCAGCCATGTTGCTATGCCTGGTTGTGGCCATGTTGATCTGCCTGGTTACAGCCATGTTGCTATGCCTGGTTACAGCCATGTTACTCTGCTTGGTTACAGCCATGTTTACAGCCATGTCGCTCTGCCTGGTTACAGTCATGTTAATCTGCCTGGTCACAGTCATGTTGATCTGCCTGGTTGCAACCATGTTGATCTGCCTGGTTACAGCCATGTTGCTCTGCCTGGTTACAGCTATGTTGATCTGCCTGGTTACAGCCATGTTGCTCTGCCTGGTTACAGCCATGTTGCTCTGACTGGTTACAGCCATGTTGATCTGCCTGGTTACAGCCATGTTGATCTGTCTGGTTACATCCATGTTGATCTGCCTGGTTACAGCCACGTTGCTCTGCCTGGTTACAGCCATGTTGCTCTGCCTGGTTACAGCCATGTTGCTATGCCTGGTTGCAGCCATGTTGCTCTGCCCGGTTACAGCCTGGTTGCTATGCCTGGTTACAGCCATGTTGCTCTGTATGGTTACAGCCGTGTTGTTCTGCTTGGTTACAGCTGTGTTGCTCTGCCTGGTTACAGCCATGTTAATCTGCCTGGTTACAGCAAGGTTGCTCTGCCTAGTTACAGCCATGTTTCTCTGCCTGGTTACAGCCAGGTTGCTCTGCCTGGTTACAGCAAGGTTGCTCTAACTGGTTACAGTCATGTTGCTCTGCCTGGTTACAGCACAGTTGCTCTGTCTTGTTACAGCCATGTTGATCTGCCTGGTTACAGCCACGTTGCTCTGCCTGGTTACAGCCATGTTGATCTGCCTGGTTACAGCCACGTTGATCTGCCTGGTTACAGCCATGTTGATCTGCCTGGTTAAAGCCATGTTGCTATGCCTGGTTACAGCCATGTTGCTATGTCTGGTTGTGGCCATGTTGATCTGCCTGGTTACAGCCATGTTGCTATGCCTGGTTACAGCCATGTTACTCTGCTTGGTTACAGCCATGTTTACAGCCATGTCGCTCTGCCTGGTTACAGTCATGTTAATCTGCCTGGTCACAGTCATGTTGATCTGCCTGGTTGCAACCATGTTGATCTGCCTGGTTACAGCCATGTTGCTCTGCCTGGTTACAGCTATGTTGATCTGCCTGGTTACAGCCATGTTGCTCTGCCTGGTTACAGCCATGTTGCTCTGACTGGTTACAGCCATGTTGATCTGCCTGGTTGCAGCCATGTTGATCTGCCTGGTTACATCCATGTTGATCTGCCTGGTTACAGCCACGTTGCTCTGCCTGGTTACAGCCATGTTGCTCTGCCTGGTTACAGCCATGTTGCTATGCCTGGTTGCAGCCATGTTGCTCTGCCCGGTTACAGCCTGGTTGCTATGCCTGGTTACAGCCATGTTGCTCTGTATGGTTACAGCCATATTGCTCTGTCTGGTGACAGCCATGTTGCTCTGCCTGGTTACAGCCATGTTGATCTGCCTGGTTACAGCAAGGTTGCTCTGCCTAGTTACAGCCATGTTTCTCTGCCTGGTTACAGCCAGGTTGCTCTGCCTGGTTACAGCAAGGTTGCTCTAACTGGTTACAGTCATGTTGCTCTGCCTGGTTACAGCACAGTTGCTCTGTCTGGTTACAGCCATGTTGATCTGCCTGGTTACAGCCAAGTTGCTCTGCCTGGTTACAGCCATGTTGATCTGCCTGGTTACAGCCACGTTGCTCTGCCTGGTTACAGCCATGTTGATCTGCCTGGTTACAACCATGTTGCTCTGCCTGGTTACAGCCATGTTGCTCTGCCTGGTTACAGCCATTTTGATCTGCCTGGTTACAGCCATGTTACTATGCCTGGTTACAGCCATGTTGCTCTGCCTGGTTAGAGCACGGTTGCTCTGTCTGGTTACAGCAAGGTTGCTCTGCTTGGTTACAGCCATGTTTATCTGCCTGGTTACAGTCATGTTGATCTGCCTGGTTAAAGCCATGTTGATCTGCCTGGTTAAAGCCATGTTGCTATGCCTGGTTACAGCCATGTTGCTATGCCTGGTTACAGCCATGTTGCTCTGCCTTCTTACAGCCATGTTGATCTGCCTGGTTACAGCCATGTTGCTCTGCCTGGTTTCAGCCATGTTGCTCTACCTGGTTACAGCCATGTTGATCTGCCTGGTTACAGCCGTGTTGTTCTGCTTGGATACAGCCGTGTTGCTCTGCCTGGTTACAGCCATGTTGCTCTGTCTGGTTACAGCCATGTCTACAGCCATATTGCTCTGTCTGGTAACAGCCATGTTGCTCTGCCTGGTTACAGCCATGTTGCTCTGCCTGGTTACAGCAAGGTTGCTCTGCCTAGTTACAGCCATGTTTCTCTGCCTGGTTACAGCCAGGTTGCTCTGCCTGGTTACAGCAAGGTTGCTGTTCCTGGTTACAGCCATGTTGCTCTCCCTGATTACAGCCATGTTGCTCTTCCTGGTTACATCA
>NC_143046.1:81367500-81370000 GCF_057628025.1 Oncorhynchus mykiss
AACAATTTAAGCACAGCATTTTGCAACTCAGGTGTGCTGTTTTTCAGCATTTCATTTCTGATGTTGTCTACACCACAAGCCTTTTTTGATTTAATAGATTTTAGCTTTTCATTTAGTTCTTGTTGGGTTATTGGGTAATCTAATGGATTTTGGTTGTTTTTAATGACTGATTCAAGGATGTTCAATTTTTCTTTAATTTCTAATTGGTTCTGTTGTAAGTCTTTTTGTGGGATGTTTTTGTATAGACTATCAAAGTAAGTTTTCCAAATTCCTACATCTTGTATGGCTAATTCTTGTGGCTTTGTTGTGCTTAAATTGTTCCACATGTCCCAGAACTGATTTTGGTCAATTGCGTTTTCAATTTCAACAAGTGTCTTGTTGGTATAATTCAATTTCTTGCATTTCAGTGTTTGTTTATACTGTTTCAGAGTTTCAAAGTATTCATATCGTAGCTCTGGGTTGTTTTGCTGCTTATGTTTTTTGTTTGACATTTGTCTTAGGTGTTTTCTAATTGTTTTACATTCATTATCAAACCATTTGTCAGAAACATTTTGATTTTTGCTTCTGATGTTGCATTGCTTTGGTTTTCTCAAATTTGCTTTCGATGCTGCTTTTTGGAATATGCAGTTGATGTTTTGGGTAGCTGAATTGACACCATCTTTATTGTTTTGGTACTGTGAGTTATTGAAAAACTGTATAGAGTTCATCATTTCATTTGAGTTCAATGTTTCAATGAATGCCTCTGCACTGTTTGGAGCCCATCTGAACGATTGGTTTATGTTGTAAAGTTTATTGGGCTGTTTTTTTGAATGAATATTGCCGGTTAATTTCTTCAGAAACACGTTGATCTGACTGTGATCTGACAATGGTGTCTGTGGTCTGACAGTGAATGCACTAATGGAGGAGGGGTCAATGTCAGTGATGGCATAATCGACTACACTTGTCCCAAGAGCTGAGCAGTAAGTAAACTGACCTAAAGAGTCCCCTCTGATTCTACCATTAAGCATGTACAGGCCTAAGGCTCGACAGAGATGTACTAACTCTTTTCCATTTTTGTTCAGTATTTGGTCAGGACTGTTTCTATTATTTATAATAGGGCTACTGTACAAGGAGGGGTGTCCAAATATGTGGTGGTTACCTCCCGCATCAGTGTAGTCAGGCTCAGAACCTGTTCTTGCATTGAAATCTCCACAAAGAAGCACTTTACCCTGCGCCTGAAATGTAATGATTTCTGTCTGGAGATTGTCAAAAAACTGATCATCATAATATGATGAATCTGAAGGAGGAGCATAAGCTGCACATATGTATACATCATTGTCACAATAGATTGTACCTTTGTTAAGTTTTAGCCAAATGTGAGTGGTACCTTTTTTCATTTCATTCAGTGCTAAGTCCTGCTTATGCCAAATGATGATTCCACCTGAGTCTCGGCCCCGTTTAACATTTTTATGTTTGATTGATGGTAGTAAACTTTCTCTATAGCCTGAGGGACACTGAGTATCTATGTCTCCACGACACCATGTTTCCAGTAGGATTATGATGTCCTGTCCCTTGATGTTTTTAATCAATTCTGGATTAGTTGTTTTATAATCAAAATGTGAAGAGTATAGGCCCTGGATATTCCAAGAGCTGATAGTTAATGATCTCATTTATAATAAGTGATATTCACTGGTTTGAGTAAAGTACATCGAAAAAAACAAAAAAAATAAAATACTATATATATATATATATATATATATATATATATATATATATATATATACACATATATATATATATATATATATACACATATACATACATATATACATACACATACATATATATATATATATATACATACACATACACATACATACATATATATACATACATATACACATACACACATACATACATACATACATACACACACACACACACACACACACATACATAATACACACACACGCGCACACACACACACACACACACACACACACACACACCATTACATATAATAATTATTATAATACCAGTGTCAATACATTTAGGAATATTTGTAAACAAATTAATAAGAATGGAATAAGATTGCACTGTACTTATTTTATGTGCAATCTGCAACCCTGTGTGTTTGTGTGTGTGTGTGTGCGCGTGCGCGTGCCCGTGTGTGAATTAAAGGGACTGTCTAGCTCAGTAGTCTGCATATTAGTTGCAGTAGTTGGCGCACCTCTCCTATCTCTGATTGTTCTAGGGGTCTTCTGCCAGAGGTTACCTCAGCATATGTAGGCTGACGATCTAATTGATACATGGTGTGGACTGCATCATGTGGTCTACTTCCCTGAAGGGCAGTGTTCTGACCGACCCTGGAGTAGTGGTCAGAGCTGTGTTGTGATGGGCTGGGTCTAGTAGAGCTGTGTTGTGATGGGACAGGTCTAGTAGAGCTGTGTTGTGATGGGCCGGGTCTAGTAGAGCTGTGTTGTGATGGGCCGGGTCTAGTAGAGCTGTGTTGTGATGGGCC